>NC_133647.1:133788752-134096243 GCF_009905375.1 Apium graveolens
TTCCCAACTAGATTTAATCGAGGAGCAGTGTCCCTACCGGGAAAGAACACTGGGTTTAAGCGGCCAATGAGTGTGAATGTGAGCCAGAGCGGTCAGAAGTCAAGAATGTCCTATTCCAACCAGTCTCGACCCCCATTGCTAGCCTGTAACACTTGTGGAAGAATGCATTCTGGGGAATGTAAGGGAAAGCCAGTAACCTACTTTAAGTGTGGGCAAGTGGGCCACTATTCTCACAAATGCCCTTCGTCAGCCTCTGCCGTCATTCCAACCACCACTTTTCATCAGTGTGGACGCCCGGGTCATTGGAAGAGGGAATGCCCAATGAACAAACCAGCAGCTTCAGGAGCCAGCAGGGCTGCCTCCAATAAGCCACCTACTGCAAGGACTTTCAACATGACAGTCCAGGATGCTATGAAAGATTCAGATGTGATAGCAGGTACCCTTTCTCTAAATTCAGTCAGTGCAAATGTTTTATTTGATTCGGGAGAAACTAAATCTTTTATATCAAAGGACCTTGCACGTAAGTTAAGACTTAAGGCTGAACCCTTGATAGAACCCTAACAAGTAGAAATAGCCAATCATGAGATTATTCCTGTTAACCAGATTCACCCCGCCTGTGAGATAGGCATAGGGGAGCAATCTTTTGGTGTTGATCTGATTCCTTTTAAATTAGGGGAGTTTGATGTAATTTTGGGAATGGACTAGCTATCTAGCAATGATGCTCAGATAGACTGTAAAGGGAAGAAAGTTAAGTTAAATATCCCAGGGAAGAAAGAAGTTATATTTAGAGGAAAAAGGCAGACGCAGAAATTTTTGACTATGGCCCAGGCCAGAAGGATGCTACGAAAAGGAAATGAGGCCTACCTAGCCAATGTGGTGGACACGCAGAAGGAGGTGCCCAACTTACAAGATATTCTAGTAGTCAACGAATTTGAAGATGTATTCCCAGAAGACCTTCCGGGATTACCACCCGATAGAGTGATTGAATTTGCTATTGAGTTGGCCCCAGGGACGGCGCCAGTTTCAAAAGCACCTTACCGGTTAGCCCCGTTAGAAATGAAGGAATTAGCTATCCAATTGCAGGAACTCTTGGATAAGGGTATGATAAGACCCAGTGTGTCTCCGTGGGGAGCACCAGTTTTATTTGTTAAGAAGAAAGATGGGAGCATGAGGCTGTGCATCGACTATCGAGAGTTGAACAAGCTAACCATAAAGAACAGGTACCCATTACCTAGAATAGACGATCTGTTCGACCAGCTAAAGGATGCTATTTATTTTTCCAAGATCGACCTGAGAACTGGATATCACCAACTAAAGATTAAACCCGAAGATATTTCTAAGACAGCGTTCCGTACCAGGTATGGGCATTATGAGTTCTTGGTAATGTCCTTTGGATTAACCAACGCCCCAGCGGCTTTCATAGACTTAATGAACAGAGTATTTAAGAAGTACTTGGACAAGTGTGTGATAGTTTTTATCGATGATATTTTGATCTACTCCAGGACTGAGGCAGAACATGCAGAGCATTTGAGGATAGCTCTAGGAATACTCAGAGAGGAGCAGTTGTATGCCAAATTCTCGAAGTGTGAATTCTGGCAGAATGAAGTACAGTTTTTAGGACATGTGATCAATAAAGAAGGAGTATTGGTCGACCCCTCCAAGATAGAGGCGGTCTCAAATTGGGAAAGACCAACCACACCCACAGAGGTAAGGAGTTTCATAGGATTGGCCGGCTACTATCGTAGATTTGTACAGGACTTTGCGAAGATCGCAGCCCCTTTGACACGACTTACTCGTAAGACAGAGAAGTTTGAATGGACGGAGAAATGCGAGAACAGTTTTCAGGAATTAAAGAAAAGGTTGGTAACGGCCCCGGTGTTTGCATTGCCGGACGGAAAAGGAGATTTTGTGATATATAGTGACGCGTCGCACAAAGGATTAGGGTGTGTGCTTATGCAGCACGGTAAGGTGATTGCGTATGCGTCGAGACAACTGAAGGAATACGAGATTAGATATCCAACCCATGATCTTGAGCTCGCAGCAATAGTTTTTGCCTTAAAAATTTGGAGGCAATACTTGTATGGAGAGAAGTGCGAGATTTTCACAGACCATAAGAGCCTCAAGTACATATTTACGCAGAAGGAGCTCAACATGCGCTAGAGGAGATGGTTAGAACTAATCAAGGACTATGATTGTGAGATTCTCTATCATCCGGGGAAAGCCAATGTGGTGGCTGATGCCCTTAGTAGAAAGGAAAGACTCAGAATGATAACGACTTCGGAAGAATTGATAAGGGATTTTGAGAGAATGGAAATAGAAGTAAAGGTAACCGGAACCGGAACCGGAACTGAAAAGCTGTTTGAGATAACAATGCAGCCAGAGTTATTAGAAAAGATTAAATTGTGCCAAGAAAGAATAATGAATGAGGGCAGAGAGTCAATGACTGGAGAAGAGATCCATACGGAGAAGGATGATAAAGGGATAATGAGGTACTCTTACCGGATTTGGGTTCCAAATGTTCAAGAGCTTAAAGATGAGATTTTGGATGAAAGCCATAGTTCAAGGTATTCCATTCACCCGGGAAGTACCAAGATGTATAGGGATTTGAAGGAATATTACTGGTGGCCCAACATGAAGAGGGACGTAGCAGAATGGGTAAACAAATATTTGACTTGCCAAAGAGTAAAGGCAGAGCATCAGAGACCCAGTGGACTTTTACGACCCCTGGAGATTCCCGAGTGGAAATGGGAACAGATAGCGATGGATTTTGTTATAGGCTTGCCAAGGACGAAAGCCAATCATGACGCCATATGGGTAATTATAGACCAACTGACAAAGTCAGCTCATTTCATTCCTATCAATGAGAGATATACAGTCGATAGACTGGTGGACATTTACCTTAAGGAAATAGTGACGTGACATGGAGTCCCAGCGTCCATTGTCTCAGACCGAGACCCCAGATTCAACTCCAGATTTTGGAGGAGCTTTCAAGAATGTGCGGGGACCAAGTTAAATATGAGTACCGCGTACCATCCCCAGACGGATGGGCAGAGTGAAAGGACCATCCAAACACTAGAGGATATGTTGAGAGTCTGTGCAATAGACTTTAAAGGAAGTTGGGATGATCACTTGCCGTTGATCGAGTTTTCTTATAACAATAGCTTTCATGCTAGCATCGGAATGCCGCCTTATGAGGCCCTGTACGGAAGAAGGTGTCGATCTCCCTTATACTGGGATGAAGTAGGAGAGCGGAAGATGCTCGGACCCGAAGTGGTCCAAAGAACCAAAGACATAGTGGATCTTATCAGAGGACGGCTTGTAGCAGCCCAAGACAGACAGAAGAAATATGCAGACCTAGCCCGAAAGGACAAGGAATATGAAGTCGGGGACTTAGTACTGCTAAAGGTATCCCCTTGGAAGGGATTAATGAGGTTCGGAAAGAAAGGAAAACTAAGCCAAAGGTACATTGGACCTTTTGAGATATTAGGACGGATTGGAAAGTTAGCTTACGAGCTAGCTTTAACCCCTAACTTGCAACAAGTTCATAATGTGTTCCATGTGTCAATGCTAAGGAAGTATCATCGGGATGCCAGACACATAGTGGAGTACGAGCAGGTGGATATGCAACCAGATCTGACGTACGTGGAGAAGCCAGTAAGGATTATAGATAAGAAGGAGCAGGTGCTTCGGAACAAAGTGATCAAGCTAGTCAGAGTACTATGGCAGAATCATAATATAGAAGAATCAACTTGGGAACTAGAGAGCGCAATGCTAGAAAAGTACCCCCATTTGTTTTCTATTTGATTCCGGGACGGAATCCTTTTAAGGAGGGGAGACTGTAATAACCCCCAAAATTTTGAACTTTTTGTAACCCTTGTGAATACTGTTTTTGCTGAATGAGAAAACTTTTCATGCCACACTATGTAGGGGTTCTGTTATCGATATTCTGAGATTTTATTAGTACTCTATATGGTATATAAGTGTATGTAAAGGTCGTCAGAATCCAATACCGAACACTTTGATTTTTCCCGGAAATCCACTAGATACGGAAAGAATTGAGTATAAGGTAACAGGATAAAAAGGATTTAAATTAAAGGATTATAAGAGAGGATCATAAAAAGGAATATAATGTATTGAGAAAGGTTAAGGGAACCTAAGTAATAAGATCCCGGGTATGATCCCTCAAACGATAAACGAAAGAGAAAGTTAAGCGAACCGTATAACAGATCAGCGGTCATTAGGCAAACAATTAGGAAGTTAATCAAAGGGATTAGAGAGCATGATGTCACCCAACCAATGAGAAGAGGACAAAGAGGGAAAGATGACATCATAGCATGACATAAGCATGATATGGGAAGGAAGGAGATGTGGTTGAAGTAGAACCACACAAAGTCCAAGGTTAATAATGTAATTAACCAAAACAAATCAAAAACAACCAACCAAAACAAATTAAAGCAAAACACAAAATCATTTCTTTCTCTTCAACAAGAGCTTGCTCTCGGCTTTTTACAATTTCAAAGGAAAGAATTTTCAAAATCCAAGATCCAAGCTTCCTAAATTGGTAAGATAATTCCCTAGTATTCCTTATGCATAGTTATGGCTATATTATGAGTTTAAGCCTCTAATTCATTCTCAATCTTCTCCAAGAAATCAATGAAGAAGACAATGAATAGTGATTTCAAGGTTTTTAACTTGATTTTTCTTGCTTTTCCTTTAAGATCCAAGCATTCCTAAGACTCCTCAAGGCTTCCTAAGGCTTCCTAGCTACTCACACCACTTCAAGGAAGGTATATCATCTCCAAACCCTAGCTTTAATTTGTATATTAGGTTGATTTTGGTTGTTAGGGTAAGGAGTAGCTTGAAACTTGTTTGATTAAGAGTTTGGGTTGGAATGGTGGTGATTGAATTGTTGAAATCTTGTGATTTGATTAAAGAATGTAGTATAGTTTAAATTCAAGTTTTAGGATTAAGTAAATTGATTATAATGAGTTGAGTTGGGGCTGTTGTAATATAGTTTGGATGGAGTTTTGATTGGGTTGTGAATTGGGGTTGAATTGTGGTGGATTTGGAATGGTTTAAATTTGGGAAATCGCGTAAACATAGTCGTCGTAATGTCAGATTTACTTTAGACTGCTTTTGCTCATAACATTAGGACCCGAGAACTCCCTGCTAGATTATGACCATTGCCATGTTTAGATAGTTCATGTTACGAGCTTCGTTTTGATATGTAGTTCATTTGATTCCGATGTACGGTTTAGGAGAAACGACCGTTTTAAGTAACGGCGTTTCGCGAATGAAACTTTTCCCCTCGCCTTACTTTGAAACATAGGTTAAAGACCAAAAAGGGTTAATTAATGTACGAAAAAATTATGGTAAGAGTGTTAGGCAGTTGGTAAGACACTCGCGAAGGAATCGCCTTAAAACTCGCAATGGTTAAATTGTTAAAAATGGTGGAGCCGAGGGTACTCGAGTGACTTAAGAGAATCAGTAAGCGCAAAATAAGCGTTAGAGTCTAAGTTAGTTAAAGTATAGATTTACAAGTGACTTTGGTTTAATTCCAACTTACTTGTTATTTATAGGTTACCAGACTCGTCCCGAGCCTTTTATCACCCCCAGTCGCTCAAGCAAGTTTTCTATCCGTTATACTGTTGTTGTGAAGTATACATTTGTACATGCATTATCTTGTGATAGATGCATAATGGTTATTTAGCAAATTCTTGCGATATATTGTAGCATGTGATATGATATATATGCATGCCTGTTTCATATTCTTGAAATATATATCTGTTGGTTCAGTTGATAATACCTATGCTAGAGAATAGCGGTAATTTGCATATATCCTTAGTATAGGGACCCAAAGGTGAAAACATTTTCTAAAACCGGGAGTCGAGGATCCCGAGTAGACTTATATATATATATATATATATATATATATGGTTATAGTTTTCAAAACTATTAATCGAATAAGGTTTATTCAATGACATTATTTTATTTATTTTTATGAATATTATTTCGAATATTCATTCGAGGGCTTACGACTCAGCTTATTTTATTTATTGAATATTATTTGAATATTCATTTGAGGATGTATGACTCCGTTATTTTATTTAATGAATATTATTTATAATATTCATTCGAGATATTATGACTCCGCTTATTATTAATAATATTCTTTATTTTATTAAAGAATAATGTGTCGATAATCAAACTTACTTTTGATATTCAAATAAAGAAATTACTTTCGTATAAGTATATCTTTGATTATTTACTATTCATTTCAAGTAAGTTTTCCAACTTTTACCTCAAGAATTCTTTAGGGGAATATTATTTAAATAATAATATCCAGATATTTCTTTTTATTGAGACTGATTTACTTTATTAAATCAGCATTATTCCAAACACTCTTTAAAGTATTTTCGAGTCTTTAAAATGATTTTCAAAAGTTAGAGCGGATCCCAAAACTCATTTTTATATTTAAGATCCTCCTTTCGAAGGGGATTTAAATACTCGCTCAAAACCTGAGGGATCCGGCTCTGTGGTGTGTTTTATATTCGCAACAAGGTTGCTGTCTTGATAAAAGAATTTTGATTACTTACCCAATACTCGGGAAGTAAAATTCTTGGAACAAGTTAATCCATTAACAGGCATCGCCTGGGAAATATCGGTGAGTTTTCCTTTCCAACTAGATACGACTTCTTGGTGGAGCCGTATCAACAAGTTTCTACTTGGGGAAAGTGGGGACAAGCTTTACGTTTCAGAGTCATGGATTTCATCTGAACTAGGAGTGGCGTAAGTGGTCGAGTAGCGCCGGCCCAACCTTATTATATTGGCCCAAATGGCCTGGAAGTTTCGCTAAGGCGGTCCATTCCTTAGGAGTTCAATGTTCGGTTGACAAGTAAATCCGACAGGTTCTCCTCTATATGTAGAAAATGGTGGGGTTGTACTACTACGACTGATCATCGTAAGTGGTCTTCCTGGTGCGGCAAACTCCCGTAATGAGTTCATCATCCAGTTGGATAATTCTGCAACACTACCCGTAGCATTTCGATCGAAAGGCTACGAATGGGTGGTTGTCGAAGCATTGACAGGGTCAAACAGTTTTATTGGTGTATCCATTGAATGAAGTATCTCGTAACTTCATTTCTTTTCAAAATATTTCAAAGATCAAATATTTTCAAGTTTTATTTGTGGTCTCATCTATGGGATGACCTCGTGAATCTTATTATACTTTGAACAATGGTAGTTCAAGTAGATTTCTAAAAATGGTATAACTATAGTGAAGTAATTGGTAACTTCATCTTCTTTTAAAACTTATATCCAGTAAGTAATTACCTTACACATGATAAAGGATTCTAGTAAGTATCCATTTAGATACTTGTATTATTATTATCACTATATATTATCTTGCGAGCTGTAAGGCTCACTCTTGCTTTATTTCTTCATCACACAACAACAGTTAGGAAAGATGGCCAGACTCCAGCAGACCCAGCGCAAGCGCGTGGGAAGCGTCCCGCGTCTTCCCGTTGATGTTGTAGCTGCTATAGCTGCAGAGGTAGACCTATTGGCAGATCAGGCATTCTACTTTTGAGAATCAATTATGTATAATTATAACTTGTGGCAGATAATGGCAATTAACTGTAAATTTATCAAGTAATCATTTTGGGTTGTAATAACTTTTAAACTGTGGATTCAAAGACCTGTACCTATTTCAATATCATCTTTGAGACTATGACGTGTGGTGGTGTATGTTAGTGTTGGGTCACAGCTTGAGGTTGTTTATTATTAATTAAGTTAAGTGATGATTGTGGAAAGAAAGACCGTGACGACCCGGATCCCTGACCCCGGATCTGGGGGTGTCACAATAGGCCTACTCTGGCCCCTATGTATCCCATATCTGATTGTTTTATCCAGTTTTCAAAACACTTGTACCTATCTCATTTCAAAATCATGCATTTTACCAACACACATATGAAGTCCATTTCGCAAATCATTTCATTCGAGATAGGTACCTTTCGAAGTTACTTTTCCCCAAAACAATTTGAAAATAGTGATTTATAACTACAGGGGTTACGTAACTTAAAACGTTTCTATTCCATTACGAGAATAAAACATTTAGCTATTCATACGTACTGAACCATAAAAGAATGGTCCGGGGTACTTGCCTTGCAGAGCTTTACAACTATCACTGGTTGACCTTGAACCGATTTGGGACACTCGCCTTTGTCGCTTTACTAATTGACTATCCTGGATCCGACTTCAAAGCTCAGGTCCTTCGCTCAGAACCTTGCTAAGTTGTCGACTGATCAATAGATTATGTCTAGTCCAACGCCACTCTTGGGCCTTCCGACTAAAACCTACAAGAGTCAAAATACTCCATGTTAGACGTTTAGGTATGCTTGACATATCCTCTCTATTAATCCTACCCAAGCGATAACAAATCCCGACTCATAATTATACATATTATAATAACACACGCCACACCTAGGGTTTACATTCTCGAAAAATTGGTTCGGTGTTCGTTTTCGGAAAAATACATATACTCGTCATTTTAAAAAATTAGGGTTATTACTTTTGACAAAACAGTTCACCACCACACACAATCAGATTTCGTATACAACATATATATATATGTGTGTTTATATATACTCGTTCGACGGCCCAATAATTACTGGATACGCTCCCGTATTTTCGTAGTTTGATTCCTCAGAAATTGGGAAGCACCTCCTTTATTTATCGGACTAACCCGTCGAACAACTCGACGTCAATTCAACAACACAATCACCACAATCCAATTTACAAGTCCCAACCATCAATTCGAACCAACAACAACAATCGCAAGTCACAAATTCCCAAACGCCAATTCTATTACAGTTATTAATTATTATCCGTATTTTTTATTTTTATTTATTTTGAAATATTAGGACTCAGAATCGCGTCATCACAGTCCACCATCCGCTCGTCGAAATTCATACGGGACGGCGGTAAAAATCCGCGGGTGCCCGTATAAATCGGGTTTCCATCGCGAACCTTCACCGATTATTCTTATAATTATTCCCGCATGAAAAATAATTTATTTCACGATGCAACCAATCAATTTCTGTAGAGAATTAATTAAATAAATTAATAAAATAAGAATTTTCCGCATTGTAGTTGAACCAAGGCGGCATGACATCAAACAAATACGCGCGTACAGAAAGAACATCTGCATACGGTTCGCCGTGCCGGAATAAGCCGTTGGCAACCAGGCAGAGATAGCACCACATTCACACAACTGGATAACACACATACATATACGCATGGGTATATGTATGTACACAATCCAACAGAACAAAATAAAAGAAACAGCCGAGAACAGCGATGGCGGCCGTAAATTCAAGGCTGCCGGAAAACAGAAATCAGGCAACTCAACTTACCATGAACAGGGGAGACGAAAATAGAGAGAGAGAGGGAGATTAACAGGGAAGAAAGGAAAGAAGGTGAGAGTTAGTAGAGAGAGAGACTAGATCGAGGTGAAGGAGAGATAAGGGAAGGGGGTGTTACGGGGGAGGGGATAACTGGGGTTTTTTTTCTTTCTGCAGCACCCAATTAGAAAGGACCACGTGTCTGCTGAATTCCCAAAAATCCGCCACGTGCTTACCCCCTTTCTGACAGCCCCATTTTGCCCCGGTTTTACAAATTTAACGAACATCGCGCAAATAAAAATAATCCCGAAAATTCCCAATAAATTTTCAAAATGTCACGAATAATTCAAATTTATTAAAATAATTTTTTCATAATTTTTAAAATACCTTTGAAACGCAACTTGTACCTCCATTTCACAATTAATGAACTGAGCCGCACTTAAAACAAATTTCAAAAATCACGAAAATAGTCTGAAAATGTTACAAATATTCAAAAGTTTATAAAAACATAAATTACGAAATTTTAAAACAATTTCTGAAACATAATTTATGCCCGCTTTTCTCAAATAAGCGAATCAACGCGCGGGTAAAATTAATCCCAAAAATTCCCAATATAATTTTAAAATTCTCAGAATATTCCCAACTTAAATAAATATGAATTTCATAATTTTTAAAAAATTCTGGAATTAAATGCAGATTTTACAATTTATTGTAGTCAGAAAATCATGTAGGGCTAAATAATTGATGAAATATTGATTTCTAAATTTTATAAAATCCCAAAAATAATTATTAAGATTATTCGTCATAAAAACAATTTTAGAGACAATCCACATATTTACACAAATAAACTTGTATTAAATCCACTTTTAAAAGTGAAAACAATTCAATACAAGTCCATAATTAATTACGAGGACAACCCAGTACACCAAAAATCACACATACATAATAATAAAGTAACACATAGCGGTCAAAGCCAATATATATATTTTATTTAAATTAATTATTCCATAATTACGAACAAAAATACACGAGTCGTTATAATATTTATTTATTTAACATGTAATATTCACATAATTTTTCCCGGATATTACAGTTGAAGATGAAACTTCTAGGTTATGGTCAAACATTATTCTTGCCAATATCAGAAAAAGGATACTAGATGATGGCCGATATTATTTCAGATCATATGTTCCTACATACATAAATTTCAGAGGGCAAGAAGTCAACAAGAAGAAAGGTGAAGCTGTCATTGAAAATGTACTTACTTAGAGACATATAACTATGAATCCTGGTGAAAGAAAAACTTGCTATATTTCACTGGAAGACATGATGATAGAAAGAGCACAAATCAGAAGTCTAAGGGCTGCTATCTATCAATTATCTGACAAAACAGAGGATAAAAATAATTTGAAGATCAAGTTAGAATATATTCTATTGAAAAAGATTAATGACAGGGTTAAAGTTTTTGTTTAGAGATACTGCAGAGTTTATAAAGAAATATAAAGATCTACATCTGAAACAAAGTAAGCTTTACACTACTTATTTTTTCTATCTGGTTTTTGGCACTAGACAATTCTATTGGAATTCATGCTTATTCTGCAAAGCATAAATTGGGGGAGATTGTTGAGAATTGGCTAAGTCGAAGATCAGGATCTATATGATAATCAGGATATGATCAACTGTTGTAATATGATTATCAATTGAAAGCTTTGATATCATCCAATGATATACATAAATGATTACCCATTTAAGCTAAAGTATTTATCCGTTGGCCAAAGCTATCCATTGAAGAATGAATTGGATGATAAGTCATGACCGTGAGATAAATCAGAAGATGCTGATTTACAGAATCATAGTTGATTTAGATATGTAAAGTATTATAGTTATATTGCAACATATCTTGTAGTTGATAGAGGACTGATTTTTTAAATGTGTAGTATATAAACACAGAATAGGTTATCACGATCTGGTGTGCACAAATCGAGTATTCGTATAACCTAGAAGCTCTTAAGAATATTATTCTTGAGAGAGTTTTTGTAACAGTTTATTAAAGATCAATATAAATTGTTATTTGATTCATCTGTTCTTACTTTACTTTCATAATATATCGATTTGTTTAGTAGTTGTATCCAACCCCCCTTAAACAATTACTTTACCGGGCAACAGAATCTGTGGTGATTAATTTAAGATTATGCACAGATTTCTCAGTAGTATCTGAAAGAAATGGCAAGTGAGCCAACAAATCATCTATAAGATGATGCTCACTTGCTTTAGATTTTGGCTCCTCCATGAGTGTCAAAGATGGAGAATTGGGAATTGATGTGTTTATCATATCCACATCCAGTGAGTGTGTGGGAAAATTGTGGCGTGAGGTGTTTCAATTATGAGAGATTTTGGCTGTGACTCCACATTTACAGGAGCCACATCAACCTGAATTTGTGATGGTACAATAACTGAGTCTTTGACTACAGTTGGCACTGTGCGTGCACCCTGTGACTCCCCCATTATTTTAGATTTCTTCTTTCTGATATAAGTTTGAGGTTGGTCTATGTCCCTTCCCCTTTGGGCCTGTGCTCTTGGTAGAGAGCTTGTTTCAATAGTCACATCCTTTTGGGAGGATGTAACTAATAATGAGCTAGTTTCCTTATTATATACTACAGTTTGTTGGGAAACTGCAGTATGGCTAGTTTGGTTCACACAAACCTCACTATCCTTATTCTTAGGGTTTCTTTGATTTTCACCCTGTCCCTCACCTTCCTTACCACCCTTCACACTCCCCTATTATTCTTTGGTAGTTTTTAAAACTAGTTTTTTTTGAGAGGAACTAGAGTGGGGTTTTTTTGACTTGGTTTTTGAAATTTTGGATTTTATGGCTTGGGTAGGCATCTGTTTGGTCACTGTCACAGATGCCATAGCCATAGTAGTTTGCAAAAAAACTTGAGTTTGGGAAAGAGTAGAGACAGGATCAGTTGCCTCACTTACCTGAGGTGCCTCCATGGTTGGCAGATAGTTGAGAGGCACTTCACTGTGGAGATTGTTCCTCTTAAGATCAGCAAGTACCCTCTTTTCTTGGACCCAACAATAAAGCTTATTTGTTAGGTTCTTAATCTTGAGGTCCATAGACACATGATTTTCTAGCATCCTAATAAACCTAGCATAATATATGTTCTTTGACCTCTTTTTAATGTCTCCTAACTTATACCCAAGTTCAAACATGATAGAGTTACTAAAATTAAAGTACTTATCAGTTAAAAGCATGTAGAGCATATTAACCATGGAGTAAGTAACTGCATCAAAATTTCTAATCTTTCTTGAAAATACTTTTATAAAAGAGTCACAGAGAAAGATCCATTCTTTTCTAAGGCCCATTCCCTTAACCTCACCTAATTTGGCAGTATTGAGAGAATAACCCATAGACACAAGCATGGTGCTCACATCTGTGTCTGTGTGTGGAACAAGTGTGTTGTTTTCAGGCAAGTGAAAGCATGCTTGTATTTCATCACAATTAATACAATAATCATTACCTTTCAGAGAGAAAACAATGGTCTTATCTTTAGAGTTATACACAACAGTAGTCCAAATCTCCTTTACAACTTCACAGTAAATAATTGGAAATTCAAGCATCGCATAGCCCAGTTTGCAACTTTGAATGAAGTCTATCATTTTGTGATAGTCCTAAGAAGCAGCAATATCTTTGTTCACCAGTGCCACGAAGTTGTTCTTCTCATAAACAAATCCAGACTGAGACATGATTTTGACTACAGGTGCCATTGTTGTGATTGAATGCAGTTACATAGAAAAATGATTTTTGTTTTGGAGACGAAGATAGTAAAATTGCTTTGAGAAAGATAAAAGTAAAATGAAAAATTAAAGGGGCTTTTATACTTTCTCAGAAATTAACAAGTAAAAATTGAAAAGTACAATAAAGTACCCAATGAAAATTTCCCAAAATAGCCGTTTAAAAATGAAATAAACTATAGAAATTCTAGAGATTATTAATTGACATATACTTACATACTGTGTTAGGTCACACAACACTATAGAAGGGGGTTGAATATAGTGTTTATACAATCAAATCGATTTAGAACACAAGTATGTAACAGTAATCAAGTTTATTAAATATAATAAGCTCTGTTACAAAGTAGGTTAAACTACTCTCTCAGTGATGAAAAATATCACTAAGAGCTGCTAGGTTATAATGTATAATGTTTCTCATGAATGATAACACTTATAGTATAAACCCTAAGCTGTGTTTATATAGTATACAGTTACAAGATATCTTCTAATTGATATGGAATATAATTCTGTCTCCTAAAATATATCAATCAGATATTATCTTCTACAAGTCTTCTAGCTGTCCAACTCTTCATGCATATCTTCTATTGTTTTAGTCCAAATCCTCTCCTGTAAATCAGCCGCATTCCTTATCTTAAGTACCCGCACTTAAGTCCTGATATAAATCATGACGGCCTTAAGTTCTGATATAAGTTCTGAGTTCAGTAAGTTTTGATTTCCAGTAAGTCCTGATATTAAGTTCTGAAACTAAACACAACAGATTAGACATATCATCTCAAATATATCTAACAAAATCTCCCCCAACTTGTAAATTATAAAAAATATACAAGTTAAAAAATTTGATGATGTCAAAAACATTTAAGTACAAATGCAATAAGAGTTTATTTAAACAACTAACTACAACTTACAGTCCTTGTAGAACCCTCAGCTTCAGTTTCCTTCTGAGGAATTATCTTTTCAGCTTCTATCTCCTTCTGAAAAATGACATTTTCAGCTTCTAACTCTACATGTTCTGATATGGGAACCTATACCTGTTCATCTTCATCTGATTCATCTCTAAGAATCATCCTTCTTCTCCTTGGTGGAGATTTAGGAATAGATTTTGCTCTTGAAGATTTTACAACTGGCACTTTTTGGGAAGTACCAGAGGTTGGTTTGGTAGTAGATGTTGATGGTTGTGGTTGAGAAGATTGTGCAGGTTGGAAATAAGTTATGCGTGTAGGCTGTGGTTGTGGTTGAGAGGATTGAGCTGGTTGAGTATTGGTTGTAGGTACTGAAGGAGGTTGAGAGGGTGAAACTTCAGGAAATTTTGGTGTGTATGTGTTAGGGTTAGAGTTTACTAAGAACTATTTTACAAAATTAAGAATTTGAAGGGGTCTTAGTATCTCTTTCTTATTATCAATAGATAAAAAGTCTGTGAAGGCCCTTTTAGCAAGTTTAAAAGGTTGAATTATCTCACTACAGTTTTGAGGCTTATCAGGACAACAAAAACTGTAAATCAATTGACAAAATCTAGCAAAGTACATAGTATTTGGGTCCTCATTCATCCTATCCCCAATAAAACCAAGAATAGCAGTAGCATAATCAAAGTGATTTTGATTTAGAAGTGCATACCCTATTTGCTGACTCAGAATAGGAATGGCATCAAAGTTCGAGCATTTGTTGGCAAAAGCTCTGGTGATGTAGTCAAAGAAGTAGCTCCACTCCTTTCTGATGTATGGCCTTTTCAGTTGTCCTAGCTTGGACAAACCTTTCTCATAGCCAAGATTGGCCATCATACTCTGTAGAAGTGGCTCCTCAATCTGAGCATTAAAAGTGCAATTTTCTGGTAAGTGCAAAGCATGTCGAACTATTGACAAAGTAACCAGATGCTTATCTTCCCCTATTATGAAAATGATACTTGGGGACCCAGCTTCACCACCATCATCATAAACACCACTCCTCCAAAACTCCAGTATTTGAGTTCCTGAGAGTAATTGTGGTTGGGTCAGAGCATACCCAATCTCACTTCGAGCTAGAAAGTCTTGAATAAAATGAAGATCTGATGGAGCATCATCCTTGCTGAGAATAACCATGTAGTTGTTGGGAACGAACTTGGCTCCATTAAAGATGATGTCCTTGGGTGCCATTTCTTTAGGAAATTAAGTGAAAGTTGTGTGTATGAAAGGTGTTTGATAAAATGCCTGTAAGAAATAGCTTTAGAGAATATTAGAGAGTGAGAGAGAATAAGAGAGATTAGAAAATAAGTATAGTAGGTAAAAGATTGTAAAATCTTTTAACTCTCTTATTTATACACTCCACATGACAACGGCTAATTTTGTGAAGCAGAGCAGACTTTTTACACCTGGCAGCATGGAAACAGTCAAAAAAGTAATGAGTGGGAACGATAAACGTGCAGTAATTATTGCTCACATGATGTTACCAAAATAAACACACAACCCATTAACCAAATGATTATCACTGATTTTATCTCACTTAATTATTTTCTGACAAAATATAACCGTTACAGTAAATACTAAAAAATAAGCCAAGTAATTAAATAATGCCACGTAAGCATCAGAGTTTCCATCAGGATTTGCATCATAACTTGACTATTATCAGAATTTAACAGTCATCAGATGTTTCTGTGATTCTTCACACAAATACTGACTGGTTTCTTCAGAATTTAATCATCAGAACTTTCATCAGATGCTGTCCTCAGAATTTATGCAAATATTACTTAACTGTTTGTCAGAAACAATTTAATCACCACAATAATTTTAATCATTCATATGGAGTGAGAGTGTGTGCATTTGCAAGTGATCAGATAAAGACTAAAGTCTGATAAACTTCAGATATCTTAGAAATAAGGCATAACTAAGAAAAATGCTTAAAATCTGTCTTTAATTTTGAAGTCTAATATAGAATAAATTTATGCAAGAGTTCATCTCAAATATTTGTGCTCATTTTATGCATCTTTTGATATTCTTTTTACAGTGGCTTCTCAGTGTAAATGAGTCACAACTGCTATCAGAATTTATGTTATTATAAGAGTATTTCTCCAGTAATCAGAGAATGTGAAAAGTCACCAAGAAAAATTGATTTGCTTTTCTAATGCATATAACTTAATACCAGTAATGCACTTGGGTCTTCCCTTTCATATTTTTACTCTAGATATCAAAGGAGTACCTAACTTCAATTTTTCTTTTCTTTTGCTTTCTTCAGATAAGTGAGGCTTATTAAGCATATAGTTCATCCTTAAGATTTACTGACATCAGAATTTGACAGATAAGAAGCAATAATCTAGTTTGTGACTTAGTAAATTTGACTAAGATCAAAATCAGAGTTTGTTTGTGTTATGGATTTCCACATAAACAACTAATTCAAACATGGGATACACAGTTTGTTAAAGACTACTAAGTCAGCATCTAACAAATAATCCTCTTTGGAATGAATAGTCACATAACATTCAGAACACTATTAGAGTATATAGAATCACATCAGATAACAATCAGTATTTAATATATTACAGTTTAAGCACAAATTACATGAAGATAAGACAATCTTTAAACACTAATCATGAAGTCTGATACATGAGAACAAAAACTAAACAGATTTTGGGAAAGAACCTGAAACCATTCCAAGTTTATTTACCAGTCTTGTAAAAGTAGCTTCACATAGTGGTTTTGTGAAGATATCTGCTAGTTGTTGATTTGTTGGGACAAAATGCAATTCCACTGTACCTTCCATCATATATTCCCTTATAAAATGTTACCTAATGCTGATGTGCTTTGTCATTAATGTTGAACTGGATTACCTGTCATAGCAATAGCAATTTGATTATCACAGTAAATGGGTATTTTAGAAAATTCTAACCCATAGTCCAGTAACTGATTCTTCATCCAAAGAATCTGCGCACAACAGCTTCCTGCATCAATATATTCTGCTTCTGCAGTTGATGTGGAAATTGATTTCTGTTTCTTGCTAAACCAAGAAACCAATATGCCTCCAAGAAATTGGCAGCTTCCACTAATGCTTTTCCTGTCTATTTTGCATCCTACAAAATCTGAATCTGAGTAACCTATTAGCTTAAAATCTGATTCCCTAGGATATCACAATCCTAAATCAGTTGTACCCTTAAGGTACTTGAAAATTCTTTTCACAACTATTAAATGAGGTTCTCTTGGATCAGCCTGAAATCTTGCACAAAGGCAGGTAGCATACATGATATCAGGTTTACTTGCAGTTAAATAGAGTAGAGAGCCAATCATACCTCTGTAGTTAGTAATATCTACTGATGCTCTAGTATCTTTATCTAACTTGGTTGCAGTGGCCATGGGAGTTGTTGCAGTTGAACTATCTTGCATTCCAAACTTCTTGAGTAAGTTTATGGTGTACTTGGATTGATTTATGAAAGTACCTTCTTCAGTTTGCTTAACTTGAAGTCCTAGAAAATAGCTAAGTTCTCCCATCATATTCATTTGATATCTTGACTGCATTAACTTGGAAAATCTTTCACAAAGTTTTGTATTTGTAGAGCCAAAGATGATATCATCAACATATATCTATACCAAAAGTAAGTCCTTTCCATGGTTGAGGTAGAACATAGTTTTATCAATTGTGCCTCTGGTAAATCCACTTTCTAGAAGGAATTGAGCTAAAGTCTCATACTGTTAGATGTATTTGATAATGTCATGGCTAATATGATTTATGTTTAGTTTTCAGATCTTACTTAAACAGGATAAATCAGTACCAATTGGAAGTCAGGACTTAAACATATCAGCACTTATATTATCAGGAGATAATCATCAGAAGATGGATATCAGAACTTAAGTACTGAAGGACGTTCAGATAAGGACAGTAGATGATTAAAGGAAAGAAGATCGAGATAAACATAAGAAGAGATATGCAATAAGAAGGAATTCTATGAAGAATAGAATACTTGGAAGAAAAGATATCTGATTGATATATTTTAGGAAGCAGAATTATATTCCATATCAATTAGCCATTATCTTGTAACTGTGTAGTATATAAACACAGACATAGGGTTTACACTATAAGTGTTATCATATTCGAGAAGATTATTCATTGTAACCCTAGCAACTCTCGTGATATTTGTTCATCACTGAGAGGTAACAGTTCCATACTGTAACATAGATTATTGTTTCAATAAAGTTTGTTTTCTGTTACTTGAGTTATTAAAAGTTCGATTTGATTGTACTTTACACTGTATTCACCCCCTCTACAGTGTGTGTGACCTAACAGGTGGTATCAGAGCATATATGTTAACGGACAAACAGTATAAGATCCAAACACAATCATGTCTGACACAGAAACTCCAACTAAGCCTACAAAAACTGAAGAACCTCCAAAGACACAAATTCAAAGTCGGTATGAGACCATCAGAGTTCCCATACTGAGACCATCTGAATATGCCATATGGAAGGTGAGGATGACCATATTTCTGGAAGCCACATATCCAGAATATCTTGATAGAATCAAGGAAGGACCTCACAAACCAACCAAGCTCGTTGTTGCAGTTGCAGGTGAAGCAGCAAAGACTGTACCAAAGGAGAAGAGTGATTATACTGCTGAAGATATCGCATCAATTGCTAAGGATGCTAAGGTACGACACTTACTGAATAGTGCCATTAATAATGTAATGTCAAACAGGGTAATTAACTGCAAGACTGCAAAGGAGATATGGGATGCTCTGGAAATAAGGTGTCAGGGAACTGATACAATTAAAAAGAACAGGAAGACAATACTCACTCAAGAGTATGAACACTTTGACTCAAAGGCTAATGAGTCATTGACTGATTTATATCATAGATTTGTCAAACTCTTGAATGATTTGTCACTGGTTAATAAGGAATATGATCTTGAAGACTTAAACCTTAAATTCCTGTTGGCTCTTCCTGAATGCTGGGATTTGAAGGCAACAACAATTAGAGACAACTACGATCTTGAAGAAATAACTCTTGATGAAATTTGTGGAATGCTCAAGACTCATGAACTTGAGATGGAACAAAGAAGCAAGAAGAAAGGAGGAAAGTCAAGGACAGTTGCTCTTAAGGCTGAAGAAGAATCCCCCAAGGCAGCTACCTCAAGGAAAGACAAGGGTAAAGCTCTTTTCACAAAGTCTGATACTGAGTCATCAAGTTTTGAAAGTGATGATGACTCAGATTCTGAAAGCTTGCTTGAGACTGATGCTGATGAGGAGATGATGAAGCTGTGTGCTTTTATGGTGAAAGGGATCACAAAGATTGCATACAGGAAGTTCAGGAAGGGAAAGAAGTTTTCCAGGAAAGGCACAAGTTCTGATAAGAAGAATTTCAGAAGATCTGAGGGCAGAGGAGGAAAGTCTGACAGAGGAGATTATACCAATGTCAAATGCTATAACTGTGGTGAGAAAGGCCACATATCTCCTGATTGCAAGAAAGTGAAGGGTGACAAAGGCAAGGCTCTTGTCACAAAGAAGAAAAGATGGACAGACACCTCAGACTCTGAAAGTGAGGAGAATTATGCTTTGATGGCAAATGCTGATAAAGCAAGTGCTGAAAGCAGTTCTGAAGCTGCTGAATCAAAGGTACCTCAGACTACTTATACTTTTCATACTGATGATATTAATGAGTTGAGAAGATATCTTAAAACCTTGTTTGTTAGTTATAGAGATCAAACTTTAACATGTGAAAGATTAACTTCTGAAAATCTTGCTTTTAAGAAAAGAAATCATTTCTTAGAAAAAAGAGTTAGTTATGTTCCATCAAACTCAGAAGGATAGAGATGATGCTTTTTATGTTAGGGATGAAGTGCTAAAAATGATTGAATCTCTAAAAACTGAGTTAGAAAAGGAAAGAGAGATTATCAGGACTTGGACTAACTCTGGCAGAACAACTCAAAACTTGCTAAGTAGTGAAAACTGGAAAGAGGGCTTAGGTTATGGAGAGGAGAAGAGTGATAAAGGAACTGTAGAAATTAAGTCTGTTGTTGTTCAGCAAAAGCCAAAGTTAAAACCTGTTAAGTTTGTAGCAGTAAAGTCTGATAATGAGAAATCAGAAGTTAAAGAGGGATTAACTTCTGATAAACTAAAACAGGAAAAGACAGCTGAAGTAAACATAGGTTTAATGACTAAGAAGCAGCTTAAGCATAAGCTGAAAGATGTTAAGAATGCAAACAAGGTAAAATCACCTAGGAAAAATAGGAATGGAAAAGAAGGTGTGAATAAAAGTAATGATTATAAACCTGTTCCTAAAGCTCTTAGGAAAACGTGTCATAACTGTGGAAGTTCTAACCATCTGGCTTCTTTTTGCAGGAAGAATAAGAACATAAACTCCTTACCATCAAAGTCAGGAGTTAAGAGTCAGACTGTTAGATATAAGCCACAAAATCCTTGTTTTTATTATGGTAGTTTATGGCCTTCCATTTATACTTGTAAGGAATATCATAGTTTGTACTATGATTATTATCAAATAAAACCTTCTTTAAAGAAAGTTTCCATTGTTCCTTCTAGTGTAAATTCTGATTCAAAGTCTGATAGTGTAAATTCTGATAAGAAAAATGTTAACATAAACTGTGATGCTAAATCCGCTGCAAATGTTAACAAACTTGATAAGGCCAAAGGATCCAAGCAAGTCTGGGTCCTTAAAACTAATCATTAGTGGTCTTTGTGATTGCAGGGCAACAGGAAAAACATCCTGGTTCTGGACAGTGGATGTTCAGGACATATGACTGGAAATAAAGCCCTGCTATCAGACTTTGTGGAGAAAGCTGGCCCAAGTGGTTCTTATGGAGATGGCAACATTGGAAAAACATTGGGATATGGCAATATCAATCTGGGGAATGTCATCATTAAAGAAGTAGCTCTGGTCTCATAATCTGCTGAGTATAAGTCAAATCTGTGACAGAGGTTATCATGTTGATTTCTTTGAAGAACACTGTGAAGTTATAAGTAAATCTAAAGGCAAAGTTGTTCTGAAAGGATACACGCATGGTAACATTTATGAAGCCAAGCTTTCAACAAGTACATATGGTTCTGCAATCTGTCTGATGAGTAGAGCATCAATTGAAGAAAGCTGGAATTGGCACAAGAAACTCTCTCATTTAAATTTCAACAATATAAATGAGTTGGTCAAGAAAGATCTTGTGAGAGGACTACCAAAGTCAGTATTTGCTCCTGATGGCCTCTGTGATTCCTGTCAGAAGGCCAAACAAAGAAAATCCTCATTCAAGAACAAGACTGAATCATCAATTCTTAAGCCTTATCACCTACTACATATTGATCTATTTGTCCAGTGAATGTCATGTCTATTGCAAAGAAGAAATATGCCTTGGTCATAGTAGATGAGTTCACTAGATACACATGGGTGTATTTCTTGCACACAAAAAGTGAAACTGCATCTATCTTGATTGATCATGTCAAACAACTGGATAAATTGGTCAAAGACTCTGTTAAAACAACAAGGAGTGATAATGGCACTGAGTTCAAGAATTTGATAATGGAAGAGTTCTGCAAAAACCATGGAATTAAGCAGGAATTCTCTGCTCCTGGAACTCCGCAGCAAAATGGAGTTGTTGAAAGGAAGAATAAAACTCTCATTGAAGCTGCATGAACAATACTTGAGGAAGCAAAGCTCCCAACCTATTTCTGGGCTGAAGCTGTGCAGACTGCTTGTTTTACTCAAATTGCAACACTCATTAACAAGCAAGGAAAGACACCATATGAGATGGTGAAGAAAAAGAAGCCAAATCTTAAGTATTTTCATGTATTTGGATGCAAGTGTTTTGTTCTCAAGACTCATCCTGAACAGCTATCCAAATTTGATCTAAAAGCTGATGAAGGAATCTTTGTTGGATATCCACTTTCCACAAAGCTTTCAGAGTCTATAATTTGAGAACAAGAAAGGTCATGGAGTCTATCAATGTCTCTTTTGATGACAAGAAGATTACTGGACTTGAAGATTTTATTGATCATGATCAGCTGAGATTTGAAAATGAAAACTCAAATTCTGATACTGAAAATCCTGACGATCTAAGTCCTGATACTACAAACTCTGATGGATTAAACTCTGATGTTATTGAAACTGTGGTGACTACGCCAAAGGAAGATGCACCTATGCAGGGGGAGCATACTCAAGATCTTACCACATCTCAAGAAGCATCAGAACATACATCTGGCTCTTCAAGTTCTAATTCGTCAAGTTTTGATAAGCCAAATTCTGATAGTTCTAAAAATCTAAATTCTGAAGAATCCAACTCAGAGAGCATAGTTTCAGGGGGAGCATCAGAAAATGAAAATGAAGATAGCATGGATCATGGGGGATCATCCAGTTCTAGAGAAAACCTTCCATCTGCAAAGAAGTGGACTAAATCACATACACCTGATTTGATAATTGGAAATCCTGATGCAGGTGTCAGAACTAGAACAGGTACTTCGAATGAATGTCTTTACAATTCTTTTCTTTCTCAGACTGAGCCAAAGAAAGTGGAAGAAGCTCTTTAAGATGCTGATTGGGTGCAAGCAATGCAGGAAGAGTTAAATGAATTTGAAAGAAACAAAGTCTGGACCCTAGTGCCAAGACCAAAGAATAGATCTGTTGTTGGTACAAAGTGGGTATTCAGAAACAAAACTGACAGTGATGGCATAATTACAAGGAATAAGGCAAGGCTGGTTGCAAAAGGATATTCTCAACAGGAGGGAATTGATTATGATGAAACATTTGCACCAGTTGCTAGGTTAGAAGCCATAAGGATATTTTTGGCTTATGCTGCTCACAAAAAGTTTACTGTCTTTCAAATGGATGTGAAAAGTAACAGTGCTTTATGGACTTAAGCAAGCTCCTAGAGCATGGTATGAGACTTTAGCTTAGTTTCTTCTGGAAAGTGGATTTAACAGAGGAACAATAGACAAAATACTGTTCTACCTCAACCATGGAAAGGACTTACTTCTGGTCCAGATTTATGTTGATGATATCATTTTTGGGTCTACAAATGACAGACTCTGCAAAAAGTTTGCCAAACTGATGCAGTCAAGGTATCAGATGAGTATGATGGGGGAACTTAGCTATTTTCTGGGCCTTCAAGTCAAGCAGAATGAAGAAGGCACTTTTATTTGTCAAACTAAGTACACCAGAAACTTGCTGAAGAAATTTAGAATGCAAGATTGTTCAAGTGCATCCACTCCCATGGCCACTGCAACAAAACTGGACAAGGATACTGGTAAATCAGTAGATATTACTGATTACAGAGGTATGATTGGCTCTCTACTCTATCTAACTGCTAGTAGACCTGATATCATATATGCTACCTGTCTTTGTGCAAGATTTCAAGCAGATCCAAGAGAACCTCACTTAACAGCTGTGAAAAGAATTTTCAAGTATCTTAAGGGAACAGCTGATCTGGGATTGTGGTATCCCAGAGAATCAGATTTTAAACTAATAGGTTACTCAGATGCAGATTTTGCAGGTTGCAAAATTGACAGGAAAAGCACAAGTGGAAGCTGCCAATTTCTTGGAGGCAGATTGGTTTCTTGGTTTATTAAGAAACAAAAGTCAATTTCCACATCAACTGCAGAAGCAGAGTATATTGCTGCAGGAAGCTGTTGTGCACAGATTCTTTGGATGAAGAATCAGTTACTGGATTATGGGTTAACATATTTCAAAATCCCTATTTACTGTGATAATCAAAGTGTTATTGCTATGACAGGTAATCCAGTTCAACACTCTATGACAAAGCACATCAGCATCAGGTACCACTTCATTAGGGAACATGTGGATGAAGGAACAGTGGAATTGCACTTTGTTCCAACAGATCAACAACTAGCAGATATCTTCACAAAACCACTGTGTGAAGCTACTTTTACAAGATTGGTAAATGAACTTGGAATGGTATCAGGTTCTTTCTCTAAATCTACTTAGTTTTGTTCTGATGCATCAGACTTTATGATCAGTATTTACAGAATTTACTCTCTTTATGTATTCTGTGCTTAATTGAAAATTTGCTTAAGTACTGACTGTTGTCTGATGTAAGTTTCTAAACTCTGATAGTGATATGTCTGTTAATGTAACTACTCTATCCTATGAGGATACCTGTGATAGATGCTGACCTAGTAGTCTTCAATAAACTAGGGATCCCATATTAGAAGTAATTATTTCTGTTGAAATCTATTGACACAAGCAAATTCTGATATTGAGCTTAGTTGAGTTTACTTTGTCTATCTTATTACTAAGTCACAAACTAGAATAATGCTTCTCATCTGTTAAGTTCTGACGCTAGTAAATCTGTTGAATGTACTAAGTGCTGATAAATCTCTCTTATCAAAAGAAAAATAAAAGATTCAAGGATTAAAATTCAGGTACTCCTTTGAGATCTAGAGTACAAATGTGGAAGGGACGACCCAACTGCATTGCTGGTATTAAGTAAATATGCATCAGAAAAGCAAAATATTTTCTTGGTGACTTTTCACACTCTATGATTACTGGAGAAATACTCTGATAATAGCATAAATTCTGATAAGCAGTCGTGACTCACTTACACTGAGAAGCCACTATAAAATGGAATTTTAAAAGATGCACAAAATTAGCACAAAATAGTTGAGGTGGACTCAAGCATGAACTCATTCAATAGTAGGTTTCAGAATAATGACAGGTTTTTAGTAAAGTTTTAGTTATGCCTTATTTCTAAGATGTACTGAAGTGAATCAGACTTTACACTTTGTCTGATATTTAGCTTAATGCACACACTAAACACTCCATATGAATGATGAAAATTATTGTGGTAATCTATGTTATTTTAGATGAACAGTTTTTGTGTCACATTACACAAATTCTGAGGACAAGTTCTGATTGCATGTTCTGATGATTAAGTTCTGAAAAATCTAAATCAGAATTTGTGTGAGGACTTACTAAGATAGGCATTCATTTTTCGAGTTAAGAAATTATGTTCTGATAACTGTTAAGTTCTGATATAAGTCTAAGTTCTGATATTAAATTCTGATTCTTTACTTAACTTATTTGTGGATAAAATCTAAAAACAGTTTCATTTTAAATCATACTATGTTTGGGTAGAATATTAACAGTCAATATCATTAGGGATAGTGGTTCACATACACGTACAGTAATTTTTACTTGTTACTTGTGCGCATTAACCCTGACTTAAACTTCCAATAACTGTTTTCCTTCTTCCAAGTCTGGGGAGACGAGGTAGAGTTAATTCTACCTGTCAGCATTAAATTTCTTTGCGTCTCCTGGAATTCTTTTGCCTATAAAAACAACAACTTCACATCAACTCTTTTATCACAACCTCACTCTCGTTTTACACTTACCACCTCAAATGGATGCATTTGGCTGGTTTTACAACTATGGCGATGAGACTGTACACATTCCAACTCCATACCCTATCGCCAACATCCCTCACAATCTCTGGATTCAATTTCCAGCGGCTATTAAACGTGATCTGCTGGCAGTTCGAAGAGAACTTCACCTTCGTCGTCTTCGAAAGTAGGAGCAAATAATACGACTCGCTATTCTCTTTGTCGAGAGTAGGAAGAAGAAATAATTTATTTTCTTCTTCCTGTTTTTCTTCATCATCAGCTTTGTCAGGCTTCTTAGCTTCGGACATTAGCTGTTGATGTTAGGTTTAGCAGCTTAGGACAATTTTGTAAAAGTTCTGTTGTAATTTAAATTTCATGAATGTATTCTCTTAATATATTAATGAAATTTCTTTTTTTTTTGCAAGTTCTTGTCTCTGAGATGTTCTGAAATGCATTGATAAATCCTGATAAATATTCATATTCTGATGACCATTACAATTTAAATTTAAATTAAGTTATGATTTTACGTTATCAGTACTTGTTCCCTTGATTTATTTTGGTCATTCTCACTCGATTTTTTTTTCAGAATATTGGTGTTGCAGTGAAAAAATAATTGAATAAGTGGAAACAGTTTAAAAGTTGAATTAAAACTGATTTACCTTGATTAACGGAATTAGTGGGTAAGTGGAACGGTTTTTCCTTGAAAAACTGCAAGTGGGTAAGTAATGATTACTGTTTTCTCGTGCCCATTAACTATTCATTATTACTGCATGTCTGACAGGTGTCTAATGGTTATATTTTTTTTCAAAGTATAAGTAAGACAGAGAGAGGATATTTTAATCTTTTATTCACTTTTATACTTTATCTCTCTATTTTCTTTTACTCACTTTCTACTCCTGACGTTGGTTTTTCATTTAGACATTTTATCAAACACCTAACAGGCACTCTTAAATCTCGATTATTTTCATGGCACCTAAGGATTTGATCATTGATGGAGCTAAATTTGTTCCAAATAACTATGCTGCAATTCTTGATAATGCTGAAGCTCCATCTGAGTTGCATTTTGTGCAAGATCTTCTTGCACACAGTGAAATCAGGTATGCATTGACCCAACCTTCAACCTTTTCGAGCCAACAAGTTCTGACATTTTAGAGGACTGGAAACTTTGATAATGGTGGTCAAAATGGTACTCCTAGTATTATTTTCAAAGTGGGTGATTTTACATATGGAGTAACTCCTGGTACAATTCGCAAGGCCCTACATCCACCGGAAGGATGTACTTTTTCAACACCGGAGGAATCAGCTCTTAAAGAGTTCATGGCTAGTTTGGGGTATGAGCAGAGTTTGGTTAAGCTTGGGCAGTTGAAACGGGCTCATATCACAAAGGAATGGAGCTTCTTCTTCGACTGCATCAATAAATCTTTTGGGAACAAGTGTTCCAACTTTGATGCAATCCCTATAATGAGTCAGCACATCGGGTATGCAATCATTAACCAAACTCATTTCGATTTTGCAACTGCTGTGATAGGTTTTATTGGGGATAGGATGACAGAAGATAGGAATGTTGTCTACTTTGCTAGATTTTGTCAGCTTATTTTTAATCATTGTTGTGCTGATAACCCCCAACCTACCACTGACTTAACTCCATCTTTCAAAATTGCAAAACGAGCCTTTAATGATTTGGTAACTGCTGATGTTAAGAAGAAGGTGGTTAGATCCTTACAGATTCCTCAATCTGTAAGACAGATCTTAGTAAATGCTGATCCTGATACCTACAGATCTGTTTATCCTGATGTTCAACCAACCACCACATCTCAAACACCACAACAATCATCAGCACATACCACTCATACTACTCAACCTACCCTCAGACAATATCTCAAATCATATCTCTCCACTTCACAGACAGTTCAACCTTCATCCTCAGCACCTCCTGTGAAGCCTTCATCTTCCAAGGCTAAGAGGACAAAGACAGTTTCCCAAACACCTCAGAAGAGAAGGAGGATTGTTTTGAGAGATGAATCTGACAGTGAGGAACATGTTTCTACATCAGAACCTGTTGACAAAGAAGCTGAGAAAGTTCCTTCTCAGAAGGATTCTGTAATTGGGGGATCTAGGCTTCTCAAAAGGCTTAGAAGAATGACTGTTGCTGAAACTCCCAAGGAATCCATATCTTCAAAGAGATACAAGAAACAGAGGGTAAAAAGGCCAGTTTCAGATGATGAGGAAGCAACAGCTAAGGAAGGAGATCAGGAATCTCTGATCTCACAAGAACCAGAGTCTGCTAAAGCCACTGCTTCTCCATTAACTCCAACTAAGGAAGCTTCTACTGAAAAGGCCAACACACCATCTGTATCTCCTAAGACTGTATCTCCTGTTAATACAGGCACAAGTGCTGATATTGATATCCAGACCTTGGTTGTGCCTGAAGTAATTTACTTAGAAGCTCCAACAGCAACTAATCCATCAACTACACCTGTTACTGATGCTGTTCAAACTCCAGAATTATCTACTATACCTTCTCTGCATCTAGATGCTGATGATCAGAATATAGGTGAGCATCAGGATATGACTGTTGATCAGAACTTGGAACCAGATCAGCAATTAGAGGGTGCTGCTGAAGCCTCCATTGCTACTCATACTGTTGTTTTATCAGAAGATACTGATTCTGTAAGTTCTGATGCTGCAAATGCTGGAGATACTAGTAATGCTGCTCTAACTGCAGATGCTGATGAAACAGGTCCTTCAGGACATGCCCCTCAACAAACTGTTCTTAAATCTGAACTTGTTAAGAAGTTTGTTACAAGAGAAGCACCAGTGCCTTGGAGTGAAACTCCTGCAGGACAGGAGTGGACCAAGGAATGGAACTCAGTTACCTGTGCTCCATCTGCACAACATCTGGCTGAGCACTTGACTAAAGCTGATGAGATGTTAATTACTGATGATTTTAAAACACAGCTTAGAGTCACTGTATTGAGTACTAAACATCTACAAGGTCTTCATTCAGCTACTCATGCAGAGTTACATAAGATTCAGGAAGAATTCATTAAGCAAGAACAAGTTCAGAAGATTGACAAGAAAAAGTTCTTCCAACCTACCTTTGACAGAGTTGCTTATATTGAGAAGACTCAAGAGAACCAACAAGCTCAAATTGATGATATTCTGAAAAATCAAGCTTCTCAGCAATCTCAACTTAATGAAATCCAAGCCTCAATGGAATTGCTTGTCTCTCTTCTATTACCTGCTGATGCCAAAAAGGGGGAGAAAGTAATTAAGTCCAAATGCAAAACTGGTAAGACACTGAAGGGGAAGGATGATGAAAAGGATGACCAAGGAAACTCTGGAATAGGTAGAGGTCATAGCCAAGGTAGAGGTTTCTCATCAAGAAAAGCTGAAATCACAAGTCATAGGACAAGTTCTGATACTGGAAAAAGAATTAGTTCTGCTACTGGTAAAAGGATAAGTTCTGATGAACTTTTAGATCTTGATGAAGAAAAGTCAAGACGGTTATTTCTTCAGGAAAATCCAAGAATGGACTTGGAGAGTTTAATGGAAGAAGAAGCCAGACTTAAATCAGAGAAAGTCACATCTAAATCTGAAGCTTCTGGTAAAAAGACACTTCCAAAACTCAAAGGCATTGTGATAAAAGGAAGGACAAATACTGAAGCAACATTGGCTAAATCACAACCGCAGATAGATCCAAGATCCAAGGGTAAAGAAAAAGTTGGTGAACCTATCAAGGTTTACGTGCCTCCTGAGAATGAAGAAATCACTGATGAAAAGGATGATCTTGCTCTGACTTCAAGAAAAGTTTTTAAGACAACCTCTGACATGGATCAAGTTGTTCAGAGTCAAGAGACAGTAAGTTCTGATATTTCGAATAAACAAGTAACCTCTGACATAGCTCAAGTTAACTTGATATCAGAAGATAAATCAAAGACACTCCTACCAGGATTCACTAAAGCAAAACAGACTCAACCTTTGAAGACTGCTGCAAGTGGTTTTGAAGCAAGAGTAGTTACTGGAAAGGAAGCAAGAGATAAAACTGGATTGGGAAGTGCTGATGAAAGAAGAATACAGAACACTACCAATGATCCAACTTCCTTGAGTGAACCAGGTATTGGAGCAACTCCTGAGAGATTGAATCAACTGGAATCTGTACAAATGGTTTACCATACCTACTTGAAAGAACACATCTTGTTATACTTCATGACAGATGGTAGGGTTTATCATATAAGGCAAAATGCCATTCCATTGAAGTATTTTGAAGAACTGGAGCATGTACTATTCTTACTTCAAGTGAATGACAGATTAACAGAAAGTGCTGCAAAATATTTGAAGGATCAGATTCAGAGACAGAAAAGGCTTTATTCTGTTAAGTCTGACAGCACATATCTTCCAAAGTACAGAGATCACAAGGGTGATATAGTTGAAATGAAGCCCAACACTGCTAAGATTATAACTACCTTTCTGGGTTATAGGGCTGTGGAATTCAGTCTTGAGTCTGATAAAGCATATTTGATCAGACTGGATCAGGATATAAGAAAAGCTAAGATTAATGATCTCAGGGCTGCAATCTTTCAAATTGGTGAAGATACTGCAAAGCTTAAAGATGCTAAAAGGAGGATGATTGATGAACTTAGATATGCTGAGAAATGTTTGTTGAAGAACTATCTCAGAACAACTCCTGACATCAGAGAGATCAGAAGATGAAGCCAAGTCAAGATCTACAACTGATTAAATTCTGATATTTGTACAAACTGAAGCTGTTATCAGAAGTTAAAGATTGGTAAAGCTTTAAGGACTGTAAGTTGTAGTTCTCTAGTCTAATTCTCATACATTTGTACTTAATGTTTTTGACATCATCAAATATCTGTTAAACTTGTATATTATGCTAATTTACAAGTTGGGGGAGATTGTTAGATATATTTGATAATGTCATGGCTAATATGATTTATATTCAGTTTTCAGATCTTACTTAAACAGGATAAATCAGTACTTACTGGAAGTCAGGACTTAAGGATATCAGCACTTATATTATCAGGAGATAATCATCAGAAGATGGATATCAGAACTTAAGTACTGAAGGACGTTCAGATAAGGACAGCAGATGATTAAAGGAAAGAAGATCGAGATAAACATAAGAAGATATATGCATGAAGAAGGAATTCTATGAAGAATAGAATACTTGGAAGAAAAGATATCTGATTGATATATTTTAGGAAGCAGAATTATATTCCATATCAATTAGCGATTATCTTGTAACTGTGTAGTATATAAACACAAACATAGGGTTTACACTATAAGTGTTATCATATTCGAGAAGATTATTCATTGTAACCCTAGCAGCTCTCGTGATATTTGTTCATCACTGTGAGGTAACAGTTCCATACTGTAACAGAGTTTATTGTTTCAATAAAGTTTGTTTTCTGTTACTTGAGTTATTAAAAGTTTGATTTGATTGTACTTTACACTGTATTCACCCCCTCTACAGTGTGTGTGACCTAACACATACCATGCTCTTGGAGCTTGCTTAAGGCCATAAAGTGCTTTGTCAAGTCTGTAGACATGATTTGAAAATTTGGATCTACAAATCCTGGAGGTTGTTCAACATATACCTCTTCTTCCAATTTTTCATTGAGAAAAGCACTTTTCACATCCATTTGAAAGACTTTAAAGTTCTTGTGAGCAACATAAGCCAAAAAGATCCTTATGGCTTCCAATCTAGCAACTGGGGCAAAAGTTTCATCATAGTCAATACCCTCCTGTTGAGATTAACCTTTAGCAACCAGCCTTGCTTTGTTTCTTGTAATAATGCCATTGCTGTCAATTTTGTTTCTGAACACCCATTTTGTGCCAACAATGGATCTGTTCTTTGGTCTTGGCACTAGGGTCCAGACTTTATTTCTTTCAAATTTGTTAGGTCCCAATATGTTTGTAGAAGGGGGGTTGAATACAAACTATACCATTTAATCGAATTTAATGCGGAATAAAAAAGTGAAACAAAATTCAAGTTAAATAAAACTATTATTAAACTTGAAAGGTGTTACAACAACAGTATCGATTACAATGGATTAATCTCAAATAAATTATCACAAATCTAGAATAAATTTGACATGAACTTTTTCTATTTTTGCAATAAAAAGATCAAATGCTAAAAACAATTTGAGATTAAGTTCTAGGGATTTTGATCCACTAGATAGTTACACAAGAACAAGGGAATGATTTCTAGAGGTTTGGATTTAACTTTAATACGAAAAATTAATGAACTTGAATTGCAGCAGTGAAGAGATGAAATGTTTTGGGCGGCTGCTTCTGTTCTTGAGTTATTGAAGAAGAGTATTTTGTTCTAAGTTAAGTCTATTATATCTGCTGCTCTTGTCTTTAAATAAATCAATCAACAGAATCCACTTGAACTGGAAAGACAATCGGTATGACAATTGATTGAATTGGCATGACAATTGATTGAACTGGCAAGACAATCCCTTAGCTGGTAGAACTTTCGGTGAGACAATCTGTTGTACTACCATGACAATCGGTATGACTATCTCCTGAACTAGCATGACAATCGGTATGACAATCTGATTGTCATACCAGTTCAATTAATTGTCATGCTGAATTAATATTAAATATAAATTCAAAATCAATTCTGAAAATTCATAATATTAATTCAGAATTAATTAATCAATTAATTCAATTAATCAATAAATTAATCTTTGCAGATATAATTTATTTTCTTAATTAAATTATATGACTTAATTATTTAATAGAGAATTAATACTACTCTTGAACAGCAACCAGTCTTCTGAAAATCTTCTGAAAATCTTCTGAAAATCACCGAAAATTATGAATCAATTCCACCACTTCAATGTTGACACTCGATGTACTGTCTAGTTCATGAGTGACTAACTTCTGTGATGTTTCTTCATGTCTTGACTTTGATAACTTGATTTTCTTTAGATTAAATCCCTGTAATTATCTGATACTGTAATATCCGGGATATATCGTGTAATTATTTTTGCTATTAAATAATTATTATGTGTGTTCAGTATCTATTCTGTGAGATAATTATTAAGTGTTATCTGTACTTGGATATTCAAAAATAATATTAATTGAGCATTTTAATTTTTATATGTCCAAAATAAAATATAGATAATTGTCATATCTTCCTAATTATTTTGATATTGATTTATGGATTTATAAGAATCATATGAAATTTCAAAAATCTTTTTCCGGGTAATTAAAATCTATTTTATAAAAACGGGAACCAACCGACGTCACCCGTTGTTACGTTTTTGGAACCCGAAACTCTTCCGAGAACTCCTTTCTAACCTAATTATAATATTTCGAGCATATTCCATGTTTCGACTTTTTCGATCCGGCGTACGGTTTGTTCTGCGCGGGTCCCGGCGCAACATTTTCGATACAATATTCGTTTTGGTAAATTAATAAAACCCGTATTTTTGATAAACGGGAGATTTTTATTAAACTATCCCAATTATCACTTCGTAATATGTGTAACCAGGCGCTGAGACCAAGACCGCAGTACAAATTGTACTGGTTTGGATAATTATCCCGAAAACCGATACCGTTTGGATCAGTTTTTATAAATAAATGTACCATTTTGATCCAACGGGATTCTAATTTTCCATAAATATAAATAGCCTTCTACCGTATTTTATTTCGTATCAAAATCATTTGCAGACAGATAAATATATAATTTTACAGAGAAAAATCATATATTCATATACTGTTCCAAGAATCAAATCAACTTTTGAAGGTGTTATTGATCTTTGTTTGAAAAGCTCGAGTACTGGATTTGAAGGTCTTGAAAAGCTCTATCAGAATCTGTAATCCATATACCTGCAAAATCAAAGGTTTATTTTCTGGAAATTTATTTATTTTCGAATTTATTTTATTAAAAATATGAATTTTTGTTCGGATGATTGTTTGTATAATTTGATGATTGCATGTTGTAGAGCTTGTTTTCCTGATGATTTTCATATGTCATACGTCTGATTTGGAGTTCAATAACATGCTCAAAAGTGGGTTTAATTTTCGAATTTCAAAATTAGGGTTTATAACCCGTATGAATGTTTTCAATTGAAATTTGGGGGTTTTTGATTCAGGGGTTATTAACTGTTAATTTACAGTGGGTTGTGTTCCTTATGAAATTTGCAATCGATTGATATATAGCTCGTTAACAGATGATGCTTGAATCGTAGGGAGTTGTGTTTTTAAAATTCCCAATGTTCGCCGGAAACCGGCGATGTTCTTGGCCAATTTCCGGCCAGAACAGGGATGATTAGAATGATTTGTTTCCATGGATATGTTCCTAGTAATCTGTAGTTTAATTCTGGAGGTGATGGTGGTGGGAGGATGCCGAAGGTGAGTTCTCCGGCCACCCCCGACTTTTCCGGCGACTGGAACTGCAAAATTGCAGTTTGGTCCATGTGCTTTTGAAAACGATGAAATTTGGTTCCCCAGGTTTCCAGACTTTGCAAAAATTGGATTCCTGTTTTAAAAATGTTTAAAAATCATATTTCCTATTTATTTTTATTATAAAAATTCATTTTTAATTTCTGAAAATTCTAAAAATTAGTATTGTAATTCCGAAAATTATTTTTAATTCCAAAATAAATCTAAATTAATTAGTTAATTAATTTCAGTTAATTTCTAATTGATTAATTGGTCAATTAATTCGAAAATTAATTGATTAATTGATTTAATTAATTATTAATTGATTTTAATTAATTATTTAATTAGATTTAATTATTTAAAAATGATTTAAAAATTCCAAAAAATAGTTCGAGCTTTAAAATATTATTCTAAATTATTTTCAAGGCTCGATAATTATTATAAAATTGTTTCGGAGCCAGAACTGGCCAACCGAACACTGTTTATTATTCCGAAATTGATCCAACGACCCGTTTTAATTACGAAAAATGTTTTAAAAATCATTTTAAATACCCGAAAGCCTATTTATGACACGAGACTTCTTTATAAACGACATATCATTGATTATGTGATGTATTACATGCTATACGTGACTTGTTGATTGACTATCGATCTATATATTTGGTGTTTACTTGATTATTGCATAACTTTCAATCCGTTAATCGGATTTGGGTAAAACGAAGGGTAGATAGAAGTATGTGTTGAATAGAACTCTATGAGTCGATTATTGATAGATGCTTATGATATGTGAGCAGAAGAGGCAAGGCGTAGGAAAGGGAAACAGGTAGTTGAGGAGTAAAACGGTTGTGATTGGAAGCGAGTGCAGTGTAGTAAGCTAATACCAGGCAAGAGTTCTGAAATTTCTCGAGATATTGTAGTACTTGATAGTCTTGTTGATATTGCAAGTGCTTTGAAGCACTAAAACCCAAACTCTGATTCTAGTTATTGTTCTTGAGCCATGAACCTTATTCTTTCTATACCACTGATTGTTGTATACCCAAACACGAATCTCAAATATACAATACTACTCCACAAATACATACACATTAAATATTAAACACGGAACCAGATTGCTTATACCTTCAAACCATTGTATTTTATGCTTTGAAAGCCCAAATCTTTGAAACCCTGAAACGTTGATTCCTTTGTTATCCAATTCTTTCATTACCCAGCATCCAAGCTTTGAAATTATCTTATTGATCCTTACAAGGATTGAAACCCTTTCATTGTTAAACACTTATTGTTGTTAATGATTCTGGTTATTGTTTATTATTGCTTATTCTGTTATTATATTAGAATTGGATTGTTTTTATAAATTGTGGACCAGATTCGTGGTCAGACCATATAATGGTCAAGTTAGGCCAATGTGTGCCTTGGATCCAGTAGTTAGAGCAGTGATGTGTACTTTGCTCGGGGTTAGTGCGTGACTGATCAGCAGCCTAACCTTGGTTTTTAAAATAAAAGTATAATATCCAATTCTAAATCATAATCCATTGTTCACTTGATATTATAATCATGTTCACCTGATGATCATTATTCTCAGTTTTGCCATTGTGACTTGCTGAGCTAGTTAGCTCATTTGTGCGATGTTGTTTATATTCTTTCCAGTTAAAAAGGAACCAGTTGGTAAGGAGGATCCCCAGTCCAGCACGAGAGCTAGGGGTTCAGGTTGAGGAAGCTGCGCTAATAGGCTTCTTTTGGGATAATTTAAGTTTGTAAAAGTTGTAATAAAGTTTAATACTCAGTTTGATTTTGAATGATTGGGATTTGAACGGTTTGTAATATATTAGTGTGTTTGGCTTGTATGCATACTTTAACCTGTTGTGGTCCGCGGTGGTTGGTAAGTAGGGTCACTGCATATATTATTATTATCTTTATTATTGTTATAAGCAGGTTATAAATAAGGTGTGTGTGTGGACCCCAAACTTCTGACCCGGGTTTGGAGGGCGCCACATATACCCTGATAAGATCTCTGTCACTTGATTAAATCCACAATCTTGATTTATATCACTGAGGCTTGATCAATTTCTTGAACTTCTTCCAGCGAAGTAATTCCTCAAGTCTGTAGATGAACATTGTTTCAGAATCCTTTGACAGATGTTACCTTGCGAGATCTCTTTGACGATAGATCCACTATTTACTTGTTACATTCTTATTTGAGTTGAGTTAAATCCTTGAATAAACAAATAGGCTATGACATATGCCTTTCAATCTCCCCCTATTTATTTGTTAGATAATAACAACAAATACCTAGAGGATAACTCAACTAACAAATAAGAAAAATATGTAAACAGAAATGCAAAGTAAATAGCAGAAGAGTTCTGGATAATATTTAACATTTTCCAGATTCCAAATAGATATTCCTCTAGACTGAACATATCTTCAAGTAGTTTCATCTTCTTTTGTACAACCACATTTCCTGTTAAGAAGCGCATATCTCTCTTGCTTCTCCCCCTATGAGAATCAACTGCTTAAAGGAGATCACCTTGTGTTTACCACCTCTCCCGTACAATAGGATCCGTAGTTACAAACAATAATGGTGTGATGTAGTGTACATATGCTTTACCTTTTTCTTTTTCTTTCCTCCCTGCTATTTCTCCCCTTAGTTGAGGAATCCTCCAAACTATTACTTAAGCTTTTATCTCCCCCTTAGAGAAGGAATGTATGACGTTATCTGAAGGAGTTCTCATGTTTCACTTGGTTGGAAAAGAAATAACAAGTAGTTTCTCTTTCTTCCTCACTGTGAGTGTGTGATTCTGTTTAGTGTACCTCACATGTGTTTCACTCTTCTCTCCACTCGTGTTTACACTCATTCTCACAAGTGTATCACTCCTCTCATAGCTCCAAAATTCAGCTGTACCTGCAAGGAAAATCACCTTAGCCATCCTTAAGGAGGTCACAGGTGGTGCAATGGGAGTTCGCAAATCCCCATCCTTATTAAACTCGTCAGATGAATCTGAGTCATAATCTACAAGTTGCTAGTTTCCCTTTTAGGGTTCCAGATTTGAACTCTGGGAAGGTAAATGATGATCCAAAGAATTTAGCATAAATATCAAGGTTCCCTTCTAATGTCTGTGAAGATATTTCCTTGTGACTCATCAGGTAATATCTGAATCATTGTCAACAAGTTACCGATATGCGCCTACGTCAGATCCACTATCCGCAGATGCATCCAGGGGATTTAATCCTGGGGAGGTAAACACTGACCACTGACATATGGCTATTGGATCAGTATCCTCTCCTAACACCTGTAAAGGCAATTGGTCCATTAAAGAACCTTGAACAATCGAATCTGACCTTAAAATGGTCGAAACTCTTATTTCTGTCAACTCCTCCTTTGTGTGTATAACCTTTCCTTATGCATCAAGAATTGTTTATGTTTGAGGTGGTGACACTACATCGGATACCCTGGCTGACAGGAAAATTTCAATAGACGCATCCTGTTGAGAGGATGAATCTAGTAACTGTTTTTGTGCCTTTTCATCCATTACATCTTTTTGAGAAGATGTATGGGGCTAGCAGTTGTCTCGGTTTAAATACTACTCATCTTTGTAGGAGACAAAGCTCTGGGTTGACTTCAGAACCTTCCTTATATGGTGCACTAAGGCACTATCTCCCTCACGCTCATTCATACTACATTTTAGTGCTAAGAGAGTGTTGGTTGGTTCTGTTTCTATGTTTGTCTTTACAGTCTAGGATAGATGTTGTGGGTTTTCAACCTCATGAGTGTCAATGAAAGAAGGCCATTGGAGGCTGAACCTGTATCACAGAACATATGGCAATATAGAGATAAAATGTACTTAAGATCTATAATGAATGAAAATTATACATTTAATCTTTTGAGATAGATGATGTACAATAGTGACTTCAAAAGATTTTAAATGAAATAAGGAATCACTAATGTTGAAAGAAGTTTGATTTTCTCCTAAAACTGTTCGCGTGCACAAGTCTGTTTTTATGCCTAAAAAGATAAATGATTTTGATAAGATACAGACTGATGACCTAGCAATATTAAGAAAAGAAAGAAAGATTTTGACTTTCAATATGAATGAGTTTTTGTTAAAGCATTGATCACTTAGGGTAAAGTCTAAGTAATTCTCATTCATGTCAAAAGCTCCATAATCTATCTTAATAAAATTATAATCAACAATATTGTTTGTTGAGAAATAATATTAATAAGAATGACTATGCTGCTGATTTCAAATTATAGTGAATCTTTCAGATATAACAACTTATATAAATTCACTAGAACTTAAAATCTCATAACTATCTGTAAAAAAATATTAAAAATATATCATTGACCGATACTTGTCAAGTACTTTAGATACCAATAATTATGTTGCATATTATTTTAATATAATTAATTAAAAAAAATATCAATGAATTAAATACCAAATATCTATCAAAGAGATATCAGCATTCAATTTCATATTTATACAATTGTTAACTCCTAACAACTGTAATAACCCCAATTTTTGGAAATTTTTTGAAACTCTTATGAATAGTGATTTTGCAGATTATGCTGAATAAGAAAACTTTTCATGTCACACTATGTAGGGGATCTGTTATTGATATTCTTAGATTTTATTAGTACTCTATATGGTATATAAGTGTATGTAAAAATCGTCAGAATCCAATTCCGAACACTTTGATTTTTCCCGGAAATCCACTAGATACAGAAAGAAGTGAGTATAAGGTAACAGGATAAATAGGATTTAAATTCAAGGATTTTAAGAGGGGATCATAAAAAGGAATATAATGTTTTGAGAAAGGTTAAGAAAACCTAAGTAATAAGATCCCGGGTATGATCCCTCAAACGATAAACGAAAATGAAAGTTAAGCGAACCGTATAACAGATCAGCGGTCATTAGCCAAATAATTAAAATCTAATCAAAGAGATTAGAGGGGATGATGTCATCAAACCAATGAGAAGAGGACAAAGGAGGGAGGGTGACATCACATGGTGACATAAGCATGACCAAGCAAGTGTGTTGTTGGATGATTGTGAGCCACACAATATTTACCATGGTAACAACCTAATTAACAAGCAAAACAAACACAAAAATCAAAAGCAACCAAACCAAAAACATTTTCTTCTTCCCCCACTCTTTGCTCTCGGCTTTTCCATGAAAAGCAAAGGAGAAAATTTCAAAAATCAAGCTACACACCTTCATAATTCAAGAGGTTTGCTTCTTTAGCTTCCATAATTCATAACTAAGATGAGCCATAAGTTTAAGCTCAAGATTACATGTTTAACATAGCTAATCAATTCATCAAAGTTCTTGGTGAATAGTGTTTTCAAGAAACTAACTTTGTGTTTTCTTATGTTTTCTTCAAGATCCAAGCTTAGTAAAGATAGTTAGTGGTTATTTAAGGCTTCCTAAGTGATTCTCCACTCTCCAAGGAAGGTATAACCCCTCCAAACCCTAACTTTACTTTGAGTATTAGGTTTGGTTTTGTTTGTTATAGTTCATGAGAGCATGATTCTTGTATGTTTAGAGTTTGGATGGAATTATAATGATTTTGGGTTATAAATCTTGGTTGTTGGTTGATGAACCTTAAGTATAATTAGTAGCTCTTGTTTGAGATTGAATAAGTTGGAAAAATCATGAGGTTATGGACTGAGTTAGTAAGGTTTGGATGAAGTTTGGTGGTATTGGTGGTTATGGGTTGATTTGTGGTTGATTGGAGTAGTTTAAAATTTGGTAATCGCGTAAATATAGCCGTCGTAATGTCCGATTTACTTTAAGACTGTTTTGTTCTTAACAATCAGGACCCGTGAACTCACTGCTAGGTTTTGACCATTACCATGATTAGATAGTTCATGTTACGAGCTTCGTTTTGATATGTAGTTCGTTTGAATCCGATGTACGGTTTAGGAGAAACGACCGTTTTAAGTAACGGTGTTTCGCGACCGAACCATTACCCCTCGCCTTACTTTGAAACATAGATTAAAGACCTTAAAGGACTAATTGGAGTATGAATCATTTATGTAAAGTGTATTAGGCAGTTGGTAAGACACTCGCGAAAGAATCGCCTTAAAACCCTTAATGGTTAATTTATTAAAAATGGTGGAGCCGAAGGTACTCGAGCGACTTAAGTGAATCGTTAAGCGCGAAAGCGAACATTAGGACTCTAAATGGTTAAAGTCTAGTTTCTTAAGCGACCGAGGTCTAATTCCGACTTATGTTGTTGTTCATAGGTTATCGGACCCACTCTAAGCTTAAGTCTATCCGGGAGCACTCAGGCAAGTTCCGTATAACTGTTGTTGTGATGTATATGTGTATATGCATGATCTTGTGATAAATGCATATTTGTTATTAGCAAATTCTTGCGATATATTGTAGCATGTGATATGGTATATATGCATGCCTATTCCGTATTCTTGATTTATATATCTGTTGGTTCAAATGCTTATTAGTTGCATAATACCTATGCTAGAGATAAGCAGTAGTTGTGTATACCCTTAGTATAGGGGACCCAAAGGTGAATATTTTCTAAAACCGGGAGTCGATGTTCCTGAGTATATTATATATATATATATATATATATTTAAATATATATATATATTGATATAGTTTTCAAAACTATTAATCGAATAAGGTTTATTCGATAACTTTTATTTTATTTAATGAATATTATTACGAATATTCATTCGAGGTCTTATGACTCCTTTTATTTTATTTAATGAATATTATTACGAATATTCATTCGAGGGCTTATGACTCCTTTTATTTTATTTAATGAATATTATTACGAATATTCATTCGAGGGCTTATGACTCCTTTTATTTTATTTAATGAATATTATTACGAATATTCATTCGAGGGCTTATGACTCCTTTTATTTTATTTATTGAATATTATTTAAATATTCAATCGAAGGCTTATGACTCAGTTTATATTATTTAATGAATATTATTTGAATATTCATTTGAGGATCTATGACTCTGATTATTTGCTGAGATATATTCTTTATTTTATTAAAGAATAAGGTGTCGATAATCAAACTTATCTTTGATTATTCAGATAAAGATAGTACTTTCGTATAAGTATATCTTTGGTTATTTAATACTCATTTCAAGTATAAGTTTTACAACTTCTACCTCAATTATTTGTATAAAGATTATTCTTTATGGGAATATTATTTAAATAATAATATTCAGATATTTTTTAAAATATTGGGACTGATTTACTTTATTAAATTAGCATTACTCCAAACACTCTTTAAAGTGTTTTCGAGTCTTTAAAATGATTTTTAAAAGTTAAAACGGATCCCAAAACTCATTTTTATATATTTAAGATCTCCCTTTTTAAAGGGGATTTAAATACTCGCTCAAAACCAGAGGGATCCGGCTCTATGGTGTATTTTATATTCGCAACAAGGTTGCGGTTTTCGTAAATGAATTGATTACTTACCCAACGTTCGGGAAGTAAGTCCATCTATCGAGTCGGCATAAGCAACATGGGCTCAGTGGGCGTCCATGATAGTGTAAGTGGCTCAGTGGGAGTCCATCAAATGCGTAAGTGGCTGAGTGGCAGTCCAGTATAAGGTCCTATTGCGACCAGGGTGATGACCAGTGGGGAATTCGTCCATCTACTAGTAGAAAAGGTTACTTATTAGTATCTTTGCCTGATCAGCAAGATATCGGGTTTATGCCATAATTCTTTTTCCTTCCAAAAATTTATTGGATGTTACAAACTCTGTTCATACTTTACATGATAGAGGTTTTTAGGAAATGTATAAAGAAGATGTATATGTGGATATATATATATATCGGAACTTAATGAAGTATATCATAACTTCATTTCCTTCAATAATACTTCAAAGATTAATCTATTCAAATCTTGTCTTGTAGTCTCATCTATGTGATGAACTGTTGAAAGCTCATTATAACTTGAACGGTGGTAGTTCAAGTAGTATTTGGAAAAGATATAAGTATATTGGAGTATCTTGTAACTTCATCTTTTAAACTTATATCTAATAAATGATTATCTTATGCATGTCAAAGATTTTCAGAAAAACGTTGAGACAGGGTTAGATATATGAGATCACCTTGCAACAATAGTTTTATACAGTTATAAACTGGAACTCTGTGTATATTATGCATGGAAGAGGACTTCCAAGATTTTGAAAATTATATATGTATATATACTGAATATTTTGCGACTTCATCGCATTAAGATATCAAACTTGGTTTATTTCTTTTGACCAAGACTTTCATGAGTACTATGAGAAGGCTCATATATTGTTAATCATTATACATATTATTTTGGTGGGCTTGCTGCTCACCCTTGCTTTCTTCTTTCATCACACAACAGATAGAAAAGATGAACAGGACCAAGCTCCCGATTCGCAAGCGGTTAGAAAACATTCCATAGTCTTCTGGAAGCGTTGATGCCGCCGTAGCTGAGGTAGGAGCTACCAATAGGCTAGGTTTTCAACTATTGATGAACCAGACTTATGTATAATATGAATTGTAATAATGGAAAGGAATATGTAAATTTATTCAGAACTCTTTTAAGGTGTAACGGTTTATAATTGTGGAATATAAGGACTTGTGTTATTTTTGAGTGTTCATCTCTGAGACTATAAATTATGGTGTGTGTGTTTATTTTGGGGTCACAGTACAGAGTAGTTGATTATTTATTAAGATTGGGTGTTATTAAGGGAAATGGAACTCCTGACAACCCGGATCCCCGTCCCCGGATTTGGGGGTGTTACAGAAATGGTATCAGAGCTAAGCGTTATAAACCTCAGAGATGATGTCACGTTAAGATAATAAGTTCACTAAGATAATAAGAACTCTTGCCAAGTTCATAGTCGGGCTACCTAACGTAGCACCGACAGTTAAAACCCTTATGGGAACCCTTATAAATGTAGCGATAGAAGCGTAGTTCGTTATCGTATATGGTAGCGGGACTCCGAACCCTGAGGTTGAGGAGTAACAGCGCGATGATGTTTAATTACTAATTGGAGATCAGATTGTGGATCCGATAGAGTGTCCTAACGCAGGACCGGATGATGTTGATATTGAGGATGTAGCGGTTGAGGATGTTGTACTAGAAGGGATTGTTGCTGAGGAGGATCCCGTGGAGGATCCTGACAAGAATGAATAAAGGACCACTGAGGAATTGATGACCATGGTTAGGGCAACTACCAGAGGTAGGATTGGCCGGTCACTACCAGAGGTTCATTCAAGTTTGTAAAGATAGTAGCCCCTTTAACGCGGCTTACTCGTAAGGCTGAGAAGTTTGAATGGACAGAGAAACGCGAGTATAGCTTTCAAGAACTGAAGCAAAGATTGGTGATGGCCCCTATGTTAGCATTGCCGGATGGAAAAAGGAGATTTTGTGATTTGTATTGACGCTTCGCATAAGGAATTAGGGTGCTCTTATACAGCATAACAAGGTACTCGCGTACGCGTCAAGAAAATTAAGGGAATATAAAATTCGATATCCCCACCCATGAGCTTGGGCTCGTGGCAATAGTTTTGCCCTAAAGATTGGAGGCACTACTTGTATGGAGAGAAGTGCGAGATTTACCTAAGCCATAAGTACTCTAGTACATTTTCACGTAGAAAGAGCTCAACATACGCCAGAGGAGGCGGTTAGAGCTAATCAAGAATTATGATTGGGAGATTCTTTATCATTCGGGGAAAGCCAATGTAGTGGCTGATGCCCTTAGTAAAAAGGAGAGACTCAAGATAATAATGTCTTTGGGAGAGTTTATAAGAGATTTTGAGAAAATGGAAATAGAAGTGAAGGTAACCGGAGCCGGTACCGAAAAGCTGTTTGAGATTGCAATACAGACCGAATTATTGGAAAAGAACATATTGTGCCAGAAAAAGTGATGAATGAAGGAAGAGAGCCAACAAATAGATATGAGATTAATACCGAGAAAGATGATAAGGGAATAATGAGGTATTCCTATAGAATTTGGGTTCCAAATGTTCAAGAGCTTAAAGATGAGATCTTAGATGAAAGTCATAGTTCAAGGAATAAGATTAAGGGCAAACCCTGAATGTGATAGTCAGGGAGGACGCCATCAAGATAGAAGGAACCCATAACATAATGAAGTGGAAAATGAGGATTTTAACGTATAAGATAACCCCAAGTATGGGAGAAGGATGAAACATTTCATACTAAGGAAACAGAAAGTCGAGTAAGGAAAGGAGACCCGAGACGGTACTCCTATACGGAAATTCATGGACCTGTCTAAAAAGAACTTAGACTATTATCCCCAACCACCACCTTGAGGAAACAATGCGGTAGGAAATTCTTTCATGACCTTTAAATCGCTAAGCTCTCAAAGTTTCAAGGAACAGGTTGACCCAGTCGAGGCAAGAGCCTGGCTAAAGGAAATATAGGAATCATTTGAGATTCTAAATGATTGACGAATCATAAAAGACTGTTTTATCACTTACCCTCCTAAGAGAGAGGCCACCCGCTGGTGAAAGGCCAAGGAAGGCACGGAGCAAGAGATTATAATAAACTGATTTAAGTTCAGTCAATTATTTTCAGGAAAGTACTTCCCAAGGTTATGGAGATAGTGTAAAAGCTTTAGAGCTAGAACAAAGGCAGACGAGTATGATGAATTATGAATCTAAGTTGTAAAAGTTATCAAGATTCGTTCTGAGGACACGAATCCAGAATGACGGGATGTTTGAAATCAATGCTTATGTTGTGTTGGTTCATGAAATAATGATAAAAGAAAGGAAAATAAAAAGAAACTAAAGTGGAAAGGAATATAAAGGCAATAGAGTTTGAGGTATGATAAGGGAGTTGGGTATGAGGAAACCCTAAAGACTCGTAGCAATAGAAATAGAAAAGTATGCATTCGTTAGGATGAGGGTGATTCACCATGAGTTAAAATTGATGGTTGAAGGCATAAGAGATACATATATTTTATCCCCTGTAATTTGGGAGGATTCGAGGAAATCTTGAGATAATTCGAAGGATAAATAATGAGACGCAGATAGATTGAGGAGACAAGGAAGTAAGAAATTCCAAGAAAATTGGATGAAGGAAGTGACCTTCAAGAATGTGAAGTGTAAGACCGGTGGCTCGATACCCAGAAAGGGAGACGCCAGGTATGAAAGATATCCCAACATTGAGGTGACTGTTGAGATAAACAACAAAAGTAAATAAGGAATTATTAAGAAGAGGTTCACGTTGAACACGACCAATATCTTCCAGAACATCCTTGTTTTCGTTACCAAATTAGGCAAGAAAAGCGGATAACCGTTGTTATCTTTTGGAGGCCATATTAATTGACCTCATTTTGAATACAGATGTTATTGTGAAAATTAGGCATATACTATCGAGGTGGGAATGATTGAATAAGACACCCCTATCAGGGATATATGACTTGATTTATCCATGGAAGGATGCATGTACCCTTTTTAAGGTGGAATTAAGGATAGAACATCGGTAACTTAAAATGAATCCTAGGGGAATGCATAAAAGTTGGCATTTCACCCTTAATAGGGATAGTATGAGTTTTGACAGTATGAATTGGAAAGGATTAAGGTAATAACAACCTTTAAGGATCAGTGGAGAAATTTTTCAGAAGTATATAGACAATGATTCTGGTATTAATAAATGGTATCTTGATATGCCATGTGCCTAGGGTGTACCTGATGAAGGATTTAAGGATAACCTTAGAGGTTTTACAAGGAGAAAGGTAATATTCAAAGTTCTCAAGAATAGAAATTTTGATGAAGGAAATATGGCGTAATTATAATAATGCCAGGTGGGCACGTGTTAAACCACGAGAAAGTATGGATCGAACCAGTAAAGGTCGAAATTGTTCAGGGCAATTAGGGCCTAAGATAAAAGATGTTCTAAGTATGATTGAGAGTCAGTCGTGACAGTGATTAACCTCTAAAGACTGAGGCAATAACTTATGGAAAAATGGTGATAATTTTTTTTACTCATCAGATTTTAAGGAAAACATCTTCACACAAGCAGTGATGGGAAATGAGGTAGAAAATTAGTGAAAGTGGTTAAGATCACATTGATTGTAAGGAAATATTACTATCAAGAAAGGCCAAAGAGGTGGGCGACACTTTAAGTGTAAGAGGACAATTACAGGCGCTCGTGCCAGAGGAATACAGTGATAATGGTTGAAGCCGTAAAGGTTGTATTATGGTTTAAAAGATTGACATTCCTTCTGATGACTGTGCAATACCCAACCGTAATAGTAGTTTGGTAAAGGTTTAATTTGTGTAATCGCCATGAGCGGGCTATCTATCTTAGAAGGTACTATCTTGAGAATGAGCCTGGACCATATTTCAAAAAGGACTAAACGAACCTTTGAGTTAAGTCTTCTATCGAAGGCATATGATTAAGAATGGTATTAACCTACTATCATTGCTTTGATTGAAACTCTTCTGCAATTTTATCTGCTTCATGTCATGTATGTATGTCAGGATCAGGAGTGTTCTTCATGAATCATGAATGGTGATTATGTTACCTCCTTAGAAGGATTTGATACGGCAGATATAGACTCCGTATGATTAGATATTAAGATTCCGAGGAAAGCGAATGACTACAGTAGGTCAGCGATGGACCATAGTAATACAGCAATGATTCTGCGAGTAATGAGTTGATTACAACCGTAAGAGTTGTATTAGAATGGATGTTGAGATTGAGTACCACTAATCGGGTCGTGGTGATGTATAAGTTATCATTGATAGACTAATTAAGTCGATTATTTACCTATGCATATATATTCCTTCTTATCGATAAAGAGTAGTATTACTATACGAAGAAGGTTGCAGTGTAGCAATGGATTCCAGTAACGATGATATCTAGAACGAAATCCCTTATTCGATTTTCGATGTCGAGGGAGTTTCAAAGATGATTGTTTATAAGCTCGAGCAAGAGCATGGGTCCATAGAATGATGGACGGAATAGTAAATATTCAGACACGTGAAATGCGATGCTATAATACTTGATGTTGATATATATACGTATATGTTTTGTTCTCCTATGACAAACCTCTATAGTTCAGAGGTAGATTCCAAGCCAGATATTTTGTGGCAGTATATTTTATATATATACAATTCTCTTCAATTCGTTCTTTTCTCTCCTTTTTATTTCATATAAGCTGAGAAGAACAACCCTTCCAGAAGGGGAGGTATTTCCGAATGACTATCTGTGTGATAGAAGTCTAGTTGGATACCATCTATTGTTTGATTGCTTGTCAAGTACTAAAGGCTGGCCACCTTCTGTATTAACTATATAATGTAACAAGTGTTCATGATCATAGTGATCTCTCAATAAATTCTTTTACTTCTATATGAAGGACCAAGCTTTCGAAGATGGAGGCAGCTAGAGATGAAGTGGTACCAAGTATGGTGGTATTCCGATTCTAACGCGTTTGTGGTACTAAGGTTGACGTGATTATTAAAAGGTTATAGAACGCTAACGAGCAAAAGTGTAATCAGTATAAAATTTGGTACGGAAGATAGTAACGATTACGAACTGGAAAAGAGTGGGTATTGAGAAGCAAAAGCTGTAGATCTAGATGAGATAATGAGAGTCTGTACAATAGACTTGAAAGAAATTTGGAATGATCACTTAACGCGGATTGAGTTTTCTTACGATAATCGATCGTATGTCAGTATCGAGGTATCGCCTTATGAGATCCTTGAGGGAAGATAATGTCGATCTCCCTTATGTTAGAATGATGTTGTAGAGCGCAAGATGCTCGGATCCGTAGTAGTCCAAAGGACCAAGGATATAATAGATCTAATCAGAGGACGGCTGGTAGTAGCCCAAGATGGACATAAGAAGTATGTTGATTTGACACGAAAGGACAAAGAATAGGAAGTAGGGGACCTAGTGCTGTTATAGGTATTCCCTTGGAAAGGATGGATGAGGTTCGGAAAGAATGGAAAGCTAAGCCCACGAATTGTTGGACCCTTGGATATATTAAGACATATTGGGAAGTTAGCATATGAGCTAGCCCTACCCTCGAACATGTAGCAAGTTCATAACGTGTTCCACGTATCAATGTTAAGGAAGTGTAATTTGGATGCCAGACAAATAGGGGCATATGAGCGCATAGACATGCAACCAGACGTAACCTATATGGAGCAACCAGGAAGGGTTATAGATCGAAAAGGGACAAGTGCTTAGGAGAAGGGTTATCAAACTAGTCAGAGTTGGTGGTAGAACCATAATATGGGAAAATTTACTTGAGAGTTAGAAAGTGTAATGCTAAGAGAGTATCCCTATTCATTTTCTATCTGATTCCGGGACAGAATCCTTTTAAGGAGGGGAGACTGTAATAACCCCAATTTTTGGAATTTTTGTAACCCTTATGAATAGTGATTTTTCTGATTATGCTGAATAAGAAAACTTTTCATGCCACACTTTGTAGAGGTTCTTTTATTGTTATTCTGAAATCTTATTAGTATTCTATATGGTATATAAGTATATGTAAAGATCGTCAGAATCCAAATTCGAACACTTTGATTTTTCCCGAAAATCCACCAGATACCGAAAGAATTGAGTATAAGGTAACATGATAAAAAGGATTTAAATTCAAGGATTATAAGAGAGGATCATAAAAGGAATATAATGAATTGAGAAAGGTTAAGGGAACCCAAGTAATAAGATCCTGGGTATGATCCCTCAAACCATAAACGAAAATGAAAGTTAAACGAACCGTATAACAGATCAGCGATCATTAGCCAAGTAATTAGGAGTTAATCAAAGAGGTTAGTGATGATGATGTCATCACACCAACAAGAAGAAGACAAGTGTGGGATGATGACATAGGAGGATGACATAAGCATGACCAAAAGGGAAGGAATTGTTGGTTGATTATAAGCCACACAAATTTTACTATGATTAAAAGGTTAATTAACAAAACAAAAGGATATCAACCAAGCCTTTTTATGCACAAAGATCAATAAAACAAAGCAAGCTTCTCCCCCCTTTTCATCTTCTTCACTTCGAATTTTTCACCAAAATGGTGAATTAGAAATTCAAAACACAAGTTATACTCCATGGAAAATTATAAAGTTTGTTTCTTTGGATCCTATATTTCATAACTAAGAAGAGCAAGTAGTTTGAGTGCTTGAATCAAAGGTTTTCTATCTCAAACAAATCATTTTAGTAGAGGGTGAATAGTGTTTTCAAGAACTTGAAAGTTTTGATCATGCGTTTTTATTTAGATATAGCTTTGGTAAGGATTTTCAAGGGTTGTTCCAGGCTCCTTAGTTACTTCTACTTACCAAGGAAGGTATAATCTCATACCCTAGCCCTAATTTTGAATATTTAGAGTTTTTATGCTTGGTTTAGTTCTTGGGAAGTATGATTCATGTATATTTAGAGTTGGGTTAGATTTATAATGAGTTTGGAGTTGTAAATCTTGATTATTGGTTAATGAACTTAAGTATAGCTTTAGTTCATGTTTAGGGGTAGTATAAATTGGAAACTCTTGAGATGTTGGGACTGTTGTAATGAAGTAAGGATGGAGTTTGGTTGTGATGTTTATTGGGGGTTGATTTGTGGATTGATTGGAGTAGTTTAAACTTTGGTAATCGCGTAAACATAGCCGTCGTAATGCCCGATTTACCTTAGACTGCTTTTTTTCTTAACATCAGGACCCGTGAACTCACTTATAGGTTTTGACCATTGCATGCTTAGATATTTCATGTTGCAAGCTTCGTTTTGATATGTGGTTCGCTTGAATCTGATGTACGGTTTAGGAGAAATGACCGTTTTAAGTAACGGCATTTCGCGACCGAACCATTACCCCTCACCTTACTTTGAAACCTTGGTTAAGGTCCTTAAATGACTAATTGGAGTATGAAACAATTATGTAAAGTGGATTAGGCAGTTGGTAGGGTACTCGCGAAAGAATCGCCTTAAAATTCTTAATGGTTAATTTATTAAAAATGGTGGAGCCAAGGGTACTCGAATGACTTATGTGATTCGTTAAGCGTAGAAGTGACCATAAGCGAACGTTAAGGTTCAATTGGTTAAAGTCTAGTTTCTTAAGCGACCGGGGTTTAATTCCGACTTATGTTGTTGTTCATAGGTTATCGGACCCACTCTAAGCTTAAGTCTATCCGGGAACACTCAGGCAAGTTTTCTACCCGTTATACTGTTGTTGTGATGCAAATATATGTATATGCATTATCTTGTGATAAGTGCATGATTGTTATTAGCAAATTTTGCGATATATTGGAGCAAGCTGATATGGTATATATGCATGTCTATTTCGTAATCTTGATATCTAATTGTTGATTCAAATGCTTATAAGTTGCATAATACCTATATTAGAGATAAGCAGTAGTTGCGTATACCCTTAGTATAGCGGACCCAAAGGTGAACATTTTTCTAAACCGGGAGTCGATGTTCCCGAGTATAATATATATATATATATATATATATATTCATATACATATGGATATAGTTTTCAAAACTATTAATCGAATAAGGTTTATTCGATAACTTTATTTTATTCGATGAATATTATTAGTTGAATATTCATTCGAGGACTTATGACTCCGTTTATTTTATTTATTGAATATTATTTTGAATATTCATTTGAGGACTTATGACTCCGCAAATTTATTAAATAATATTCTTTATTTTATTAAAGAATAGTGTGTCGATAATCAAACTTATTTTCGATTATTCAAATAAAGATCTTACTTTCGTATAAGTATATCTTTGGTTATTCGTTATTCATTGCAAGTATGAGTTTTTTAAAACTTCTACTTCAATTATTTTTATAAAGATTATCCTTTATGGGAATATTATTTAATAATAATATTCAGATATTTTCTAATATATCGGGACTGATTTATTTCATTAAATCAGTATTACTCCAAACATTCTTAAAAATGTTTTCGAGTCTTCAAAATGATTTTTAAAAGTTAGAGCGGATCCCAAAACTCATTATGATATTTAAGATCTTCCTTTTAAAGGGGATTTAAATACTCGCTCAAAACCTGAGGGATCCGGCTTAGTGGTGTATTTTACATTCACAACGAGGTTGCTGTTTTGAGAAAAAATCTTGATTACTTGCCCATCGTTCGGGAAGTATGTTCATCTACTTGAGTCGGCATAAGCAATATGGGCTCAGTGGGCGTCCATGAAAGTGTAACTGGCTCAGTGAGAGTCCATCAAATGCGTAAGTGGCTAAGTGGCAGTCCAACATAAGGTCCTATTGCGGCCAGGGTGATGACCAGTGGGGAATTCGTCCATCTACTAGTAGAAAAGGTTACTTATTGGTATCTTTGCCTGATCAACAAGATATCAGGTTTATGCCATGGTTTTCTCCTTTCCAAAATTCATTGGATATTGCAACTCTGTTTATAATTTTCATAACAGAGGTTTTCAAGGAGTGTATGAAATGTATATATATATATAGGTGTATATATATATCGGGACTTAGTGAAGTATCTCGTAACTTCATTTCTTTCAAATGATATTTCAAAGATTGAATCTATTCAAGTCTTATTTTGTAGTCTCATCAGTGTGATGAACTTTTGAAACTAATTATAACTTGAACGGTGGTAGTTCAAGTAGTATTCGGAAAAGATATAAGTATATTGGAGTATCTTGTACCTTCATCTTTTGAACTTATATCTAGTAAATGATTAACTTATGCATGTCAAAGATTTTCAGAAAAACGTTGAGACAAGGGTAGATATATGAGATCACCTTGCAACAATATTTTTATACAGTTTTAAACTGGAATTCTGTGTATATTATACATGTCAGAGGATTTCACAGATTGTGAAAAGTATGTATATATGTATATACTGAATATTTTGCGACTTGGTCGCGTTAAGATATCAACTTGGTTCATTTCTTCTTAACCAAGACTTTCTTGAGTACTATGAGAATGCTCATACATTGTAAATTATTATACATACTATTTCGGTGGGCTTGTTGCTCACCCTTGCTTTCTTCTTTCATCACACAACATCAGATAGACAAGATGAACAGGACCAAGCTCCCAATTTGCGAGCGGATAGGAAACGTTTCACAGTTTCCTATAGGCGTTGATATCGCTGTAGCTGAGGTAGGAACTAGGCTTTCAACTTTTAATGTACCAGACTTATATATCTTTATGAATTGTAATAATGGCAAAGAAATGTAAATTTATTCAGAAAACCTTTTAAGGTGTAATGGTATATAATTGTGGAATAAAATGACTCGTGTTATTTTTGGATATTCATCTCTGAGACTATAACCTGTGGTGTGTGTGTTTATTGTGGGGTCACAGTACGGAGTAGTTGATTGTTTATTAAGATTAGGTATTATTAAGGGAAATGGAACTCGTGACAACCCGGATCCCCAACCCCGGATTTGGGGGTGCTACACAAACAGATCATCAATTCCGGGTAACGGATACTTGTTCTTGATTGTAAGCTTGTTGAGCTCCCTATAGTCGATGCACAATTTCATGCTTCCATCTTTCTTCTTGACAAATAATACCGGTGCACCCCACGGGGATACACTGGGTCTGATTACTCCTTTCTCTAACAACTCTTGCAATTGCTTCGCTAGCTCTTTCATCTCAACGGGCGCCATTCTATACGGGGCCTTGGATACCGGTTCTGTTCCAGGTGCTAAGTCGATTGCAAACTCAATTTCTCTATCTGGAGGAAGTCCTGGTAACTCGTCGGGAAACACATCTGGAAATTCATTCACTACTGGAATATCTTCAAGTTTTGCTAGCTCCTGACTTTTATCAATCACATATGCCACGAAATGCTCGCATCCTTGCCTAGTAACTTCTTGGCTTGAATCATCGTTAAGAACTTCTTTACTTGTTTCTGGCCCTTGAACGTTACTATTCTTTCGTCTGGCGTCTTCACCATTACCTTCTTATTTCGACAATTTATCTGGGCATCGTGCCTAGATAACCAATCCATTCCTAAGATAACGTCAAATTCTCCTAACTTAAATGGTATCAAATCTACACAAAACTTACTACCAAAAAACTCAATCTCACAATTCCCACGAACTTGATTAACAGATACTCGTTCTTGATTTGCTAATTCCACAGTCATTATTTTATTTAAATATCCAACTGGGCAATTTAACTTGCTAACAAAATCTTGTGAAACAAACGATCGAGTTACTCCCGAATCTATTAACACTTTAGCACATAAAGAATTCACATTAAGCATACCTGCCATGACATCCGTATCCTGGATAGCATCCTTCACAGACATGTCAAAAACTCTAGCCCTTGGAGTCTCATTCACTGTTGGGGTAGACCCCACAATCCTCAATACATTACTGACTGGGGCTGGTGTCTTGCAATCCCTGGCTATATGTCCTGGCTTCCCACATTTAAAGCAGTAAATCCAATGGCTGGAACCTTCACTGCTGGATTCCGGATAGGCTGATCCTTATTTGCTCGCTCTCTTGCTGGCTGATTTCGGCACTCCCTTGAATAGTGCCCTTTCTGATTGCACTTGAAACAAACTACATTCAACTTATTACAAACTCCTCCATGCTTCTTTTCACATACCTGACAATCTAGAAAAGTTAATCTCAACTGATTTGGCTGATTCGTATTAACTGGACGGTTGCCCTGGCCTCCGTCGCTTGCATTTTGTCTCCTGAAATTAAAATTCCTCCCTGGATGAAACTTGCCCTTCTTAAAATTTGGAAACTTCCCTGGTTGTGACTGACCTTCATTCCCTTCAAATTTCCTTTTCTTGCCTTCGTTCTCCTTTGGTGACATCTCACTCTCTGTCTCTGTGATCATAGCCTTCTGTACAACTCCTGCATAGGTATCCAGTTCAAAAATGGCTACCTTCCCTCTGAACCATGGCTTTAAACCTTGCTGGAATCTCTTAGATTTCATCCTGTCAGTATCCACATATGATGGCACATACCTTGACAATTCCTCAAACTTACTCTCATAATCCGCCACCTACATATTCCCTTGCTTTAATTCTAAAAACTTCAGCTCCATCTGGTCTTGGACAAACTGAGGAAAATACTTTTCTAAAAACAACTCCTTAAACCTCTCCCAAGTAATAACATCTATTCCTTCCAACGTCTTCACCATCTCCCACCAATAGGTGGCCTCATTCTTCAAATAGTAACTTGCAAACTCAACCTTATGTTCTTCCTTTACTTTTACTAAGGCAAATGCCTTCTTTATCTCATTTAACCAAACATTTGCTTCAATCGGCTCTAAGGAACCCTTGAATTCTGGTGGGTTTATTGCCTGAAAAGTTTTGAAAGTTACCTGGGGATTGGTCTGTCTTTGTTGTTGTTGTGCCAGGTGAACTATTTATTGGGCCAAGATTTGGAGAATCTGGACTATTGCTGGGTCTATAGGTCCTGGGTTTGCATTCTGGTTTGTATCATCTTGGTTGTTATTATTGTTGTTGTTGGTTTCTTTATTATGGGTGTTGGTGCGGGTATTTTTTCTAGGAGGCATTTTCTGTAAAGAATCAAACAACTTATTTAGCTTTTAAATCAAATCCTTTGCATAAAAGAAAAGTTTTGATAAAACAGAAATATCTCTTTTTGAAAACAGTTGTAACTAAGTAAATTGCATGCTTCTTTACAGAATATAAACATTTATGGGAAACAGGGTACATGGTATCACAGGGGTATAACTGGTGCAATAAATAAGGTAAAGTAAAATAGGTGCAGAAAAGTAAATGACAGTGCTGTAAAGGAAAAGGTACTGATATATATATATAGATCAAAAGTTTTGGGTAGTACAAGCGTAAAGACGCTTCAGATGTAAAAACAAAAGGGTACAACAACCTACTCACTAGTCAGCATAGCTAGTCTATAAATATAACCCAAAAGTCTACTGATACACACTACACACTACTGTATATAATCATAACCATAACAACACTGCTCAGCATCTTCATCTATGGATCTCTGACTCATGGCAAGTCTGGACCTCCAATCTCCTCAAGCTCCTCTAGAACCCACTTAGCCCACTTCACTAGGAAATCAGGGGTGATGTCCTCATGTGTAACCTCAGCAATCTTCACAACAGCTGCTCTACGAAACACCTGGAGCCTCTCTCTAAGTCGCCTCTCACCACTCCCAACCTCTCTGGTACGCATGATATGTAGTAACTCCTGAATCTGACCCTGTAGGAATCGCCTCTCCATAAGGCAAGCCTCAAACTGATGATATGGGACAGGATAAGAATAGAACTGGAAAGGACTCCTGTAACTGAATGACCAGTAAAGCCCGAATCAGCAGGTAGGGGTCCTCTGATAGGTGGCCTCATGCCTGGGGGTGGAATGGCCTGCAGTGGTATGGGCTGCAACACATGTGGAGGTAAAATAGCCAACACTGGTGGAACAACGGGACGTAGATCTGATGATGGTACTCCAAATGAAGGCTCTGAGTGATCAGCTGATACGGGAATAAAAGAGTCGGCCATCGCTGCTATTTGAAATCATATCGCAATATAAGAATCTCGAACCACGACGCAAATCATACTAATACATGTTATACCGTAGCACTCAACCTCTTGACGTTCTATCTTTCCATTCCTTACTTTTAATCCTAACCCTCTACCCATTCCCGTCAACTTAAGCTTGTGTCAGTGACTTATAACCTGTAGCTCTGATACCAAACCCGTGGCACCCTCCAAACCCGGGTCAGAAGTTTGGGGTCCACACACATTATTTATAACCTGCTTATAACAATAATAAAGATAATAATAATATGCAGTGACCCTACTTACCAACTACCACGGACCGCAACAGGTTAAAGTATGCACACAAGCCAAACACACACTTATATTTCAAACCGTTCAAATCCCAACTATCCAAACTCAGAACTGAGTATTAAACATTATTACAAACGTTTACAAACTTATATTATCCCAAAAGAAGCCTACTAGCTCAGCTCGATCAACCTGAACTCCTAGCTCTCGCGCTGGACTGGGGATCCTCGGTACCAACAGTTTCCTTTTTAACTGGAAAAGAACATAACAACATCGCACAAATGAGCTAACTAGCTCAGCAAGTCACAATGACAAAACCGAGAATAATGATCATCAAGTGAAAATGGTTACGATATCAAGTAAACAATGAATTATAATTTAGAATTGGATATTATATTTTCATTTTAAAAACCAAGGTTAGGCTGCTGATCAGTCACGCACTAACCCCGAGCAAAGCACATAGCACTACTCTAACTACTGGATCCAAGGCACACATTGGCCTAACTTGACCATTATATGGTCTGACCACGAATCTAATCCACAATTTTATAAAAACAATCAAATTTTAACATAATAACAGAATAAGCAATAATAAACAATAAACAGGATCATTAACAACATTGGACGTTCAATAATGAAAATGGTTTCAATCTGCATAAAGATCAATATGGCATTTCCAAAACTTGGCTATTAGGTAATGAAAGAATTGGATAACAAAGGAATCAATGTTTCAGGGTTTCAAAAACTTGGTCTTTCAAAGCATAAGATACAATGGGGTAAATTTGTAAGCAATCTCGTTCCGTGTTTGATATTTAGTTTTATGTATTTGTGGAGTAGTATCGTATATTTGAGGTTCGTATTTGGGTATACAACAATCAATGGTTTAGAAAGAATCAGGTTTACGACTCAAGATCAATAACTGGAATCAGGATTTAGGGTTTAGTGCTTCAAAGCACTTGCAATATAAAACAGAACTATCAATCACTACAATATCTCGAGAAAGTTTAGAACACTTGCCTGGTACTAGCTTACTATACTGCACTCGCTTTCAGTCACCACTGTCTTATTCCTCGACTACCTGTTTCCCTTTCCTGCACCTTGCATCTTCTGCTCATATATCATAAGCATCTATCAATATTTGACTCATTTAATTCTGTTCGAAATATACTTCTATCTACCCTTCGTTTCACCCAAATCTGATTAACGGATTGAAAGTTACGCAATAAACAAGTAAACATCGAATATATATAGACCGACAGTTAACCAACAAGTCACATATAGCACATAACACATCACATAATCAATGATATATCATCTATAAAGAAATCTCGGGTCATAAATAGGCTTCCGGATGTTTAAAATGATTTTTAAAACATTTTTCGGAATTAAAACGGATCGTTGGATCAATTTTGGAGTAATAAACAGGGTTCGGCTGGCCAATTATGGCTTCAAAACAATTTTATAATAATTATCGAGCCTTGAAAACAATTTAAAATAATATCTTAAAGCTCGAAACTATTTTTCGGAATTTTTAAATCATTTTTAAATAATTAAATCTAATTAAATAATTAATTAAAATCAATTATTAATTAATTAAATCAATTAATCAATTAATTTTCAAATTAATTGACCAATTAATCAATTAAAAATTAACTGAAATTAATTAACTAATTAATTCAGATTTATTTTTGAATTAAAAATAATTTTTGGAATTAAAATAATAATTTTTGGAATTTTCAGAAATTAAAATCGATTTTTTATAATAAAAATAAATAGGAAACATGATTTTTGAATATTTTTAAAACAGGAATCCTATTTTTGAAAACTCTGGAAAGTTCAGGGACTGAACTTCATCGTTTTCAAAAGTCGGGATACTAAACTGCAATTTTCCAGGGGGTCGCCGGAAAACAATTGGGGGTGGCCGGAGAACTCGCCTCCGACATCCTCCCACCAACATCACCTCCAGATTTAATCTACACAATACCAGGAACTTATTCATGCAATCAAATCATTCAAATAACCCCAGACTTGGCCGGAAATTGGCCAAGAACATCGCCGGTTTCCGGCGAACTTAGAAAATTTTCAAAACACAACTCCCTTCGATTCAGACATTCTCTGTTAGCGAGCTATATACCAATCTATTGCAAATTTCATAAGGAACATAATCCACTATAAATCAACAGCTAATAACCCCTAGATCAGAAAGCCCCAAATTACAATTGAAAACATTCATACGGGTTATAAACCCTAATTTCAAAATTCGAAAATTAAACCCACTTTTGAGCATGTTATTGAACTCCAAATCAGACGTATGACATATGAAAATCATCAGGAAAACAAGCTCTACAACATGCAATCATCAAATCATTCAAACAATCATCTGAACAAAAGTTCATATTTTTAATAAAAATAATTCGAAAATAAATAAATTTTTAGAAAATAAACCTTGATTTCTGCAGTGATATAGAACATAGAATCTGATAGTACTCCTTGAGACCTTCGATATGGTTACTCCAACTTTTCCAACTGATTTCAATAACACCTTGAAATTGTAGTTTGATTCTCAGAAAGGTTTATGAATTTAGGGTTTTTCTCTGGAAAATTATATAATTAACTGACTGCAAATGATTTTGATACGAAATAAAATACGGTAAAAGGCTATTTATAATTACGGAAAATTAGTATCCCGTTGGATCATTCCGGATATAAAACAGTACGTTTATTTATAAAAACTGATCCAAACGGTATCGGTTTTTGGGATAATTATCCAAATAAGTACAATTTGTACTGCGGTCTTGGTCGCAGCGCCTGGTTACACGTATTACGAGGTGATAATTGTGATAGTTTAATAAAAAGCTCCCGTTTCTCGAAAATACGAGTTTTATTGATTTACCGAAATGAATATTGTATCGAAAATGTTATGCCGGGACCCGCGCAGGACAAACCGTACGCCGGATCGAAAAAGTCGAAACATGAAAAATGCTCGGAATATTACAATTGGGTTAGGAAGGAGTTCTTGGAAGAGTTTCGGGTTCTAAAAACGTAACAACGGATGACGTCGGTTGGTTCCCGTTTTTATAAAATAGATTTTAAATACCCGGAAAAAGATTTTATAAAATTCATATGATTCCTATAAATTCATAAATCAACATAAAAATAATTAGGAAGATATGATAATTATCTATATTTTATTTTGGACATATAAAAATTAAAATACTCAATTAATAATATTTTTAAACATCCAAACACATTTAACACTTAACAAATAATTCACAGAATAGACACGGAACACATATAATAATTATTTATTAGCAAAAAAAATTACACGATATATCCCGGATATTACACTCATCTTCCAATTGCTCCAGCTCTTCCAAGGAGTAAAAATCATCACCAGATTGATTTGTAGTAGGAGGATCATATTCTGCTACTAACACAATTTCATCATCCTTGGAAGACTGTACCATTATCTCTGACTGTTGAGATTGTTGTTGTTGTTGACCTTCAGCTACTAGAGCAGTAGACGTGCTGACCACTCTACCTTTCCCGTAGACTTCCTTCTGCTGAATCTGCTCCAACTCATAGGTTTTTAACACACCATAGAGTCTATCCAAAGAAATCTCACTAAGATCTCTAGCTTCTCTTATGGCAGTGATTCTATATTCAAGATGAGTTGGCAGTGTAAAAAGGAACTTTTTGTTGATCTCCCTGATTAAATAATATTTTCCATTTATGTTCAGGTTGTTGATCAATGCATTGTACCTCTCGAACACTTCAGTAATTCCTTCTCCTGGATTGGATTTAAAATGTTCATATTTAGAGGTTAGGATCTCTAACTTGTTCTCCCTAACTTCCTCTGTGCCTTCATTAATCACCTCAATAGTTTCCCAGATGTGTTTGGAATTTTTACAGTTCATCACATGTCTGTTCATCAAGGAATCAAAGGAATCAACTAAAATTAATTGAAGGCTGGCATCCAAGGAGGCTTCTTCCTTTTCAGCAGGAGTAAAATCCTCAGGCTCTTTTGCATAGGTTCTAGCTTTGGTAATTACAACATCATCTTCTATCAACTCTGGTTCAATAACCATCGGAATTTTTGGACCCTTCTTTAACAAGTTCAGATATTTGGGATTTGCAACTTGTAAAAATAAGAGCATCTTCTTCTTCCACATATTTTAATTTTCTTTATCAAATAGTGGAATTTTAACAGTTCCAACTTTTTGTGAAGTCATTATAAATTTTTGAATAATTAAAAATTCAAGGAGTTGAAAAATCACAAAAGTCTAGGATCTTGATTTGTTCGTTAATCAGAAGGCTTGGATACCAATTGTTAGGTCCCAATATATTTGTCGAAGGGGGGTTGAATACAAACTATACCATTTAATCGAATTTAATGCGGAATAAAAAAGTGAAATAAAATTCAAGTTAAATAAAACTATTATTAAACTTGAAAGGTGTTACAACAACGGTATCGATTACAATGGATTAATCTCAAATAAATTATCACAAATCTAGAATAAATTCGACATGAACTTTTTCTATTTTTGCAATAAAAAGATCAAATGCTAAAAGCAATTTGAGATTAAGTTCTAGGGATTTTGATCCGCTAGATAGTTACACAAGAACAAGAGAATGATTTCTAGTGGTTTGGATTTAACTTTAATACTAGAAATTAATGAACTTGAATTGCAGTAGTGAAGAGATGAAATGTTTTGGGCGGCTGATTCTGTTCTTGAGTTGTTGAAGAGTACTATGTTGTAAGTTAAGTCTATTATGTCTGCTGCTCTTGTCTTTAAATAAATCAATCAACAGAATCCACTTGAACTGGAAAGACAATCGGTATGACAATTGCTTGAACTGGCATGACAATCGATATGACAATTGATTGTACTAGCAAGAGAATCCCTTAGCTGGTAGAACTTTTGGTGAGACAATCTGTTGTACTACCATGACAATTGGTATGATTATCTCCTGAACTAGCATGACAATTGGTATGACAATCTGATTGTCATACTAGTTCAATTGATTGTCATGCTGAATTAATATTGAATATAAATTCAAAATCAATTCTGAAAATTCACAATATTAATTCAGAATTAATTAATCAATTAATTCAATTAATCAATAAATTAATCTTTGCAGATATAATTTACTTTCTTAATTAAATTATATGACTTAATTAATTAATAGAGAATTAATACTACTCTTGAACATCAACCACCATTCTGAAAATCTTTTGAAAATCACTGAAAATTATGAATCAATTCCATCACTTCAATGTTGACACTCGATGTACTGGCTGGTTCATGAGTGACTAACTTCCGTGATGTTTCTTCATGTCTTGACTTTGATAACTTGATTTTCTTCTAATTAAATCCCTGTAATTATCTGATACCCTGATAAGATCTCTGTCACTTGATTAAATCCACAATCTTGATTTATATCACTGAGGCTTGATCAATTTCTTGAACTTCTTCCAGTGTAGTAATTCCTCAAGTCTGTAGATGAACATTGTTTTTGAATCCTTTGACAGATGTTACTTTGCGAGATCCCTTTGACGATAGATCCACTATTTACTTGTTACATTTTTATTTGAGTTGAGTTAAATTCTCGAATAAACAAATAGGCTATGACATATGCCTTTCAAAATTCATTTAACTCTTCCTGCATTACTTGCACCCAATCAGCATCTTGAAGAGCTTCTTCCACTTTCTTTGGTTCAGTCTGAGATAGAAAGGAATGATATAGACATTCATTTGATGTTGTTGTTCTAGTTCTGACACCTGCTTCAGGATCTCCAATTATTAAGTCAGGTGTATGTGATTTAGTCCACTTCATGGCAGATGGAAGTTGATCTCTAGAACTGGATCCTCCCTCATGATCCATGTTGTCTCTATTAGTATTTTCTGATGCTCCCCCTGAAGTTATGCTCTCTGAAATTTCAGAATTTGAGTTGGATCCTTCAGGAATTGAAGAATCAGAGTTTCCAGAATTATCAGAATTTGGCTCATCAAAACTTAGTGAATCAGAACTTGAAGAGCCAGTGACAGGTTCCGATGCTTCTTGAAAGTATTGAGATGTGGTAGGATCATTAGCTTGCCCCCCCTGAACAGGTGCATTTTCCTTTGGAGTAGTTACCACAGTTTCAATGACATCAGAATTTAACTGGTCAGAACTTACAGGATCAGGACTTAGGTCATCAGAATTTATAATATCAGAATTTATATCTTCATTTTAAAATCTCAGCTGATCATGATCATTGAAATCTTCAAGTCCAGTAATCTTTTAATCATCAAAAGATACATTGATAAATTCCATGACAACCCTTGTTCTTAAATTGTAGACTCTGAAGGCTTTTGTGGAAAGTGGATATCCAACAAAAATTCCTTCATCAGCTTTTAGATTAAATTTTGAGAGCTGTTCAGGATGAGTCTTAAGAACAAAACACATGCATCCAAATACATGAAAGTATTTTAGATTTGGATTCTTTTTCTTCACCATCTCATATGGTGTTTTTCCATGCTTGTTTATGAGTGTCGCATTCTGTGTAAAATAAGCAGTCTGCACAGCTTCAGCCCAAAAATAGGTTGGTAGCTTTGCTTCATCAAGCATAGTTCGTGCAGCTTCAATAAGAGTCCTGTTCTTTTTTTCTACAACTCCATTCTGCTGTTGAGTTCCAGGTGCAGAAAATTCCTGCTTTATTCTATGCTTTTTGCAGAACTCTTCCATGATTGAATTCTTGAACTCAGTGTCATTATCACTTCTTATTATTTTAACAGAATCTTTGACCAACTTATCCAGCTGTCTGACATGATCAGTTAGAGTAGATGCAGTTTCATTCTTCTTGTGTAAGAAATACACCCAAGTGTATCTTGTGAACTCATCCACTATAACCATAACATATTTCTTCTTTGCAATGGACATGACATTTACTGGACCAAATAGATCAACATGCAGTAAGTGATAAGGCTCAAGAACTAAGGATTCGGTTTTGCTCTTGAATGAAGATTTTCTTTGTTTTGCCTTTTGACATGTATCACAAAGACCATCAGGAGCAAATACTGATTTTGGCAGTCCTCTCACAAGATCTTTCTTTACTAGCTCATTTTTGTTGTTGAAATTTAAATGAGAGAGTCTCTTATGTCAATTCCAGTTTTCTTCAATTGATGCTCTGGTTAACAGACAGATTGCAGAACCATCAGAACTTGTTGAAAGTTTGGCTTCATATATGTTACCATGTATGTAACCTTTCAGAACCACTTTACCTGTAGAATTACTTACAACTTCACAGTGTTCTTCAAAGAAATCCACATGATAACCACTGTCACAGATTTGACTCACACTTAGAAGATTATGTTTAAGTCCTGAGACAAGAGCTACTATTTCAATTATGGCATTCCCAAGATTGATATTTCCAAATCCCAGAGTTTTTCCCATGTTGCCATCTTCATAAGAAACTCCTGGGCGAGCTTTCTCCATAAAGTCTGATAGCAGAGCTTTATTTCCAGTCATATGTCCTGAACATCCACTATCCAGAACTAGGATGTTTTTCCTGTTGCCTTGCAATCACAAAGACCACTATTGGTAAGTTTGAAGGACCAAGACTTGCTCCGATCCTTTGGCCTTTTTAAGTTTGTTAGCATTTGTAGTGGATTTAGTTTCAGAGTTTATGCTAACATGCTTTTTATCATACTTTATATCAGAACTTACACTAGAAGGAATTACACTAACTTTCTTTAAAGAAGGTTTTATTTGATAATAATCATAGTACAAACTATGATATTCCTTACAAGTATAAATAGAATGCCATAAACTACCACAATGAATACAAGGATTTTGTGGTTTAAACCTAACAGACTGACTCTTAACTCCTGATCAAGGAGGTAAAGAGTTTATATCTTTATTTTTCCTGCAAAAAGAAGCAAGATGGTTAGAGTTTCCATAATTATAGCATTTCTTTCTTGGAGCATTAGGAACATGCATATAATTATTGCTTTTTTCACACCTTCCTTTCCATTCCTATTTTTCCTAGCTTCCTTTAGCTTGCTCACATTTCTAATCTCTTTCAGCTTATGCTTAAGCTGCTTCTTTGTCATTAAACCTATATTTACTTTACCTGGTTTATCCTGTTTTAATTTGTCAAAAGTTGACTTTTCTTTGACTTCTATATTAGAGTCTATCATCTTTTCAGATTTTGACTTATCAGAATTTGACACAAACTTGACAGGATTAACTTTAGGCTTTTCAGCTTTCTTGGTAAAGTTTTGCTTAGATGACACAGTTTCCTTTTCTTTATCATCTAGATAACCTAGTCCTTCTTTCCAATTTCCATTTTCTAAGATTTTCTGATTTGTTCTTCCAGAGTTAGTCCAAGTTTTGATTATCTCCTTTTCCTTTTCCAATTCAGATTTAAGAGATTTATTCAATTTTAGCACTTCATCTCTAACATACAAAGCCTCATCTATTTCTTTCGAAGTTTGATGGATCATAACTAACTTTTTTTCTAAATAGTCATTTATGTTTCTAAGTGCAAGTTTTTCAGATGTTAATCTTTCATTTGTTAAAGTCTGATCTCTAAAACTGAACATGGTTTTAAGATCTAATCTTAGCTCGGAAATATCAACAGTATGAAAAGCAAGAGTTGATTGAGGTACCTTTAATTCAGCAGCATCAAAACTGCTATCAGCATTTGGCGTTAAGGCATAGTTCTCCTCATCTTCAGAATCTGAAGTGTCTGCCCAGTTTTTCTTCTTTGTGATAAGTGCCTGGCCTTTATCACTTTTTCCTTTCTTGCAGTCAGGAGAGATGTGGCCTCTTTCACCACAGTTGTAGCATTTGACATTTGAGTTGTCTCCTCTGTCAGACTTTCCTCCTTTGCCTTCAGACTTTCTGAACTTTTTCTTTACAGAACTTCCACCTTTCCTGGAAAACTTCTTTCCCTTTCTGAATTTCTTGTAGGCTATCTTTGTGATACCCTTCACTATAAGAGCACACAGTTGCATCATCTCTGCATCAACATCCACTTCAGATAAATTTTCAGATTCTGAATCATCATCATCAGAATATGATGACTCTGAATCAGACTGTATGATGAGAGCCTTTCCTTTGCCCCTCTTTGAGACAACCACTTTAGGAGATTTCTCCTCAGATTTAAGAGAAACTGTCTTTGACTTTCTTCCATTCCTTTTGCTCCTTTGATCCATCTCAAGTTCATGTGGCTTGAGCATACCATAAATTTCATCAAGAGTAGTTTCAGCAAGATCATAGTTGTCTCTTATGGTAGTAGACTTCAAATCCCAATTTTCAGGAAGAGCTAAAAGGAATTTTAGATTTGAATCTTCAAGATCATATTCCTTGTCCACCAGTGACAGATCATTCAAGAGTTTGGCAAACCTGTCATATAAATCAGTTAATAACTCATCAGCTTTTGAGTCAAAGTGGTCATACTCTTGTGTGAGTATAGTCTTCCTGTTCTTTTTGATTGCATCAGTTCCCTGACATCTTGTCTCCAAAGCATCCCATATCTCCTTTGCAGTCTTGCGTCCAATTACCATGTTTGACATGACATTGTCAATTGCACTATGCAACAGATGCCTTACCCTTGCATCCTTGGCAATAGATGAGATGTCTTCAGCTGTGTAATCACCTTTCTCCTTTAGTTTCATCTTTGTTGGTTGATCAGCAACTGCAACAGAAAGCTTGGTAGGCTTATATGGTCCATCATTAATTCTATCAAGGTATTCTGGATCTGTGGCTTCCAAAAACATAGCCATCTTTACCTTCCATATAGGATACTCAGATGCTCTCAGTATGGGAACCCTAATACTCTTATATCGACTGTGGGTTTGATTGTTTTGAGTATCTTAAGTTTTGGTGGGCTTAGTTGGAGTTTGTGTTTTTCCAGACATGATTGTAAACTAGATCTCACTATTTGTATATCAACAGAGATGCACTTATACCACTTTTTAGGTCACACAACACTATAGAAGGGGGTTGAATATAGTGTTTATACAATCAAATTGATTTAGAACACAAGTATGTACTAGTAATCAAGTTTATTCAATATATTAAGCTCTGTTACAAAGTAGGTTAAAATACTCTCTCAGTGATGAACAATATCACTAAGAGCTGCTAGGTTACAATATATAATGTTTCTCGTGAATGATAACACTTATAGTATAAACCCTAAGCTGTGTTTATATAGTACACAGTTACAAGATATCTTCTAATTGATATGGAATATAATTTTGTCTCCTAAAATATATCAATCAGATATTATCTTCTATAAGTCTTCTAGCTGTCCAACTCTTCATGCATATCTTCTATTTTTCTAGTCCAGATCCTCTCATGTAAATCAGCCGCATTCCTTATATGAAGTACCCGCACTTAAATTCTGATATAAATCCTGACGGCCTTAAGTTCTGATATAAGTTCAGACTTCGGTAAGTTCTGATTTCCAGTAAGTCCTGATATTAAGTTCTGAAACTAAACACAACAGATTAGACATGACATCTCAAATATATCTAACATACTGTAAGTAAATTCGAAGGATAAGGTATAGAATTAACGGCTATAATTAAAGCAATTCAACGGATATAGATTAAACAAATATCCGTCGAGATATAAAGTACCCAAAAAATATTTGATTTTCAACAGATAATGAAATTCAACGGATATTCACTTTCAACGGATAATGAACATCCGTCGAGATATAAATTTTGACTTAGCCAAAATTTCATCTTTTTAGGGAAAAAAAATTATGGCTGCAGTACAAGTTGCTTGGACATCAAAAGAACTTAGCAATAATTAAGCATAACTAACTCACTTACCAACCTATTGAAAGTTGACTCATCAAGTGGCTTGGTAAAGATGTCTGCAAGTTGCTGCTCACTTGAAACAAAATGACATTCCATGGTACCATTCATAAAATGTTCTCGAATGAAATGCTACTTGATGTCAATGTGCTTGGTCTTTGAATGTTGCACAGGATTTTCTGTAATAGCAATGGAACTAGTGTTGTCACAGAAAATTGGAATCTTGTCCACATCTAGACTATAGTTCAATAGTTGATTCTTCATCCATAGAATCTGTGTACAACAACTACCAGCAGCAATGTATTGAGCCTTAGATGTAGAGGTAGAAACTGAATTTTGTTTCTTACTAAACCAGGACACTAGCTTGTTTCTTAGAAATTGACAGGTTCCTGTTGTACTTTTTCTATCAATTTTATAACCTGCATAATCTGCATCTAAATAACCAATTAGATTAAACCATAATCTCTAGGATACCAAAGGCCAAGTTTTGGTGTTCCTTTAAGATATCTAAAAATTCTCTTAATAGCTACTAAATGAGATTTTTTAGGATCAGCTTAAAATCTAGCACAAAGACAAGTAACAAAAATTATATCTGGCCTACTGGATGTTAAATATAAAAGTGAGCCAACCTTACCATTATAACTTGAAATGTCCACAGACTTTTCAGTAATGTTCAATTCAAGTTTAGTGGTAGTGGACATAGGAGTTTTTGCAGATGTGCAATCTATTAATTCAAACTTCTTTAAAAGATCATAAATATATTTGGTTTGACTAATGAATATTCCATCACTAACTTGCTTAACTTGTAAACCAAGAAAGTAAGTTAGTTCTCCCATCATGCTCATTTCATATTTACTTTGCATCAATTTGGAAAACTTTTTGCAAAGTTTCTCATTTGTAGAGCCAAATATAATATTATCTACATAAATCTAAACAATTATACTAGAGCCATTAACATTTCTAAAGAAAAGAGTTTTGTCAAGAGTACCTCTTGTGAAATAATTTTCTAAAAGGAATTTTGACAAAGTGTCATACCAGACTCTAGGTGCTTGCTCCAATCCATAAAGTGTTTTCAAGAGATAGTAGACATAATATAAAAAGTTGGGGTCTTCAAAACCAGGAGGCTGACTGACATAGACTTGCTCCTCCAAATCTTCATTCAGAAATACACTTTTAACATCCATTTGATAGACCTTACTATTAGCATGGGCTGCATAGGCTAGAAAGATTCTGATGGCTTTAAGTCTTGCAACAGGAGCAAAGGTCTCATTAAAATTTATTCCTTTTTGTTGGCAATAGCCCTTAGCAACCAATCTAGCTTTGTTCCTGACTACTATGCCATTTTCATCCATCTTATTTCTAAATACCCATTCAGTGTTAATATAATTTGTTAGGTCACACACACTGTAGAAGGGGTTGAATACAGTGTTTACTACAATCAAATCGAATATAAGAACTCAAGTAACAGAAAACAGATTTTATTCAACACTATAAACTCTGTTACAATATGGAACTGTCCTCTCTCAGTGATGAACAAATTTTCACGAGAGCTGCTAGGGTTATAATGAATAATAACTTCGATAATGATAACACTTATAGTGTAAACCCTATGCCTGTGTTTATATACTACACAGTTACAAGATAATGTTCTAATTGATATGGAATATAATTCTGCTTCCTAAAATATATCAACTAGTTATCTTTTCTTCCAAGTATTCTATTCTTCATAGAATTCCTTCTTCATGCATATTTCTTTCTGTCTTAGTCTCGATCTTCTTTCCTTTCAATCAGCCGCCTGCCTTATCTGAAAGTCATCTTAAGTCCTGATATTATCTCCTGATAAATATCTTCTGATAACTTAAGTTCTGATATCTTAAGTTCTGTCTTCAGTATAAGTGCTGATTTTTAGTTAAGTACTGATTTGTTCTGTTAGTTAAGATCTGAAAACTAAACACAAATCATATTACACATAACATTATCAAATATATCTAACAATCTCCCCCAAATTGTAAACTAGTATAATATACAAGTTCAACAGATATTTGATGATGTCAAAAACATTAAGTACAAATGCATGAGAATTTGACTAGATTACTACAACTTACAGTCCTTTACCATCTTAAGGTCTGATAACAGCTTCAGTCTGTATACACTTTCAGAATTTAAGCAGTTGTAGATCTTTGACTTGGCTTCAATTTCTGATCTCTTTGATGTCAGGAGTTGTTCTGAGATAGTTCTTCAAAAGACATCTCTCAGCATATTCAAGTTCATTGACTATCCTCCTTTTAGCATTTATCAATTCAGCTGTATCTTCACCAGTTTGAAAAATAGCTGCTCTGAGATCATTTATCTTAGATTTTCTTATCTCCTGATCTAGTCTGATCATATATGCCTTGTCAGACTCTAAATTGAATTCCACAGCCTTATAACCCAGAAAAGTAGTTATGATCTCAGCAGAGTTAGGCTTCATTTCGACAATATCACCTTTGTGATCTTTGTACTTGGGATAGTATGTGCTGTCAGACTTTATAGAATAAAGCTTCTTCTGTCTTTGAATTTGTGACTTTAAATAAACTGCAACACTATCTGTTAATCTGTCTTTCACTTGAAGTAGGAATATAACATGTTCCAGTTCTTCAAAATACTTCAGTGGTATAACATTCTGCCTGATATGGTATACCCTTTTATCTGTCATAAAATATAACAAGATATGTTCTTTTAAAAAGGTATGGCAAACCATTTGGACATATTCAAGTCGATTCAATCTTTCAGGAGTTGCTCCAACACCTAATTCACTTAAGGAAGTTGGAGCATTGGTAGTGTTATGTACTCTTCTTTCATCAGAACTACCCAATCCAGATTTATCTCTTGCTTCCTTTCCTGTAACAACTCTTGCTTCAAAACCACATGTTGCAGTCTTCAAAGATTGAGTATGTTTAGCTTTGGTCAATCCTGGTAGGAGTATCTTTGAAGGTTTAACATGAGCAATATCAGAGGTTTCCTTTTCCTTATCTTCTGATATCAAGTCAACTTGAGCTATGTCAGAGGTTGCTTGCTTCACTGTCATATCAAAACTTACTACATCTTGACTCTGAACAATATGAGCCATGTCAGAGGTTGTTTGAAAAATCTTCTTTGAGATCAGAGTAAGACTAACATCTTCTTCAGTTATTTCTTCATCCATGAGTGACATGTAAACCTTTACAGGTTCTTCAACTTTTTCTTTGCCCTTGGACCTTGGATCAATTTCCACTTATGATTTGGCTTTGGTTTCCTCAGAATTTGTTCTTTTCTTTATCACAATACCCTTAGGCTTTGGAAATTTATTTTCAACAACAGAAGCTTTAGATTTCGTCTTGACACCTTTTGCTTTGAGTCTGGCTTCTTCTTCCTTTAGACTCTCAAAGTCCATTCCTGGATTTTCTTTAAGAAATAATTGCTTTGAAATTTCTTCATCAAGTTCCAGATGTTCACCAGAACTTATCCTTTTACCAGTATCAGAACTTATTCTTGTCCTAGTATCAGAACTTGTTCCTTGACTTGTAATTCTAGCTTTACTTGATGAAAATCCTTTGCCTTGACCTTGACCTCTACCCTTGTTAGAGTTTCCCTGGTTATCATTTCCATCATCCCTTCCCTTCAGTGTCTGAATAGATTTACATTTAGACTTAATCACTTTCTCCCCTTTTTGGCATCAGCAGGTAAAAGAAGAGAGACAAGCAATTCCACTGAGGATTGGATCTCATTGAGTTGACTTTGATGAGAAGCTTGATTCTTTAAAATTTCATCAATCTGAGTTTGTTGATTCTCCTGAGTTTTCTCAATGTAGGCAATTCTGTCAAAGGCTGCCTTGAAAAATCTGTTCTTTTCAAGTTTCATATTCATATCTTGCTGGATCAAGGTTTCTTGAATTTTGTTCACCTTGGCATGAGTTGTTGAGTGTTGACCTTGAAGGTCCCTAGTACTCAATGCAGTAACTCTCAGCTGTACCTTAAAATCATCATTTATCAGCATTTCATCAGCTTTTGCCAGATGCTCAGCAAGAATCTTTTCAGAAGGAACAAAACTAACTGAGTTCCATTCTTTAGTCAACTCATTTCCTCTAGGAGTTTCACTCCAAGTTACTGGTGCTTCCCCTGTAACAAACTTCTTGACTAAATCAGCTTTATTAACTATTTATTGAGGTGCATGTCCTGATGGACCAGCTACATCAACATCTAAATTAGCAGCAACTTCACCAGTAATATCCTCATTAGCAGCATCAGAACTTGTAGATCCTGCAGTATCAGCATCCTCTGATAAAATAGCAGTATGTGAGGCTATAGAGGCTTCAACATCATCCTCTAAATTCTGATCTGCAGCCAGGTTCTGATCAACATCCAAAATTGGTGTTATTGATGGAGTGAGTTGAATTTGTGGAGCTTCCAAGTACAGAACCTCAGGCACAATCAAGTTATGAATATCAATTTCAGCACTTGTACCTGGTTCTTCAGTATGTACTGGATCAACTATAGGTGACATAGGAGGTATAGGTATTCTGTCTTGAGCAGTTTCTGGTTGTGCAGAAGGAAGTGATTCAATAACAATTGGTTCTGTTGAGATCAGAGATTCTTGATCCCCTTCCTTAGCTGCTTCCACATCTTCTGAATCTGACTCATATATGTCCCTGTGAGCTCTCTGTTTCTTTAATTTCTTCAAAGATAGAGACACTGTAGGAGCTTTATCATTATAATTTAACTTTCTAAGCCTTTTGAGGGGCCTAGAACTCCCAGTTACAGTATCTTTCTGAGAAGAAACCTTCTCAGCTTCTACAACAACAGGTTCTGATATTGGAACCTGTTCCTCAGTTGTTTCCTCCAATCAACAGAATTTAATCAAAACATTCATCACAAAATAAAATTAAAAATCGATGAAATAAAGATTAATAAATTGCAATTAAACATGCACAGTCACATTATTTGAGAAACAAAGAACAAATCTTGCAATTAATGAAAATTTCATTGATATATCAGATGATTACATTTGATGAAATTTAGCAATTACATGCAAAAATTATAAGATAGTCCTATTCTATGATTCTTAACATCAACAGCCTTACTCCTAGTCTAAGAAGACCTAAGGACTACTTCTTCTGCTACTGACAAAGAGCACTGCAAGACGAATGATTCGTTCTTGCTGACAGAGAGCTTCTCTCCTTTCCTCTTCCAACCTATCAAGATGGATGTGATACTCCATTGATAAGAACAAGAGTTCTGTGTGAACCTCTTGTGGAACTGAGTTCCAAAGCTCTTCAGGAATGGCAGTGATATGGCACTCCTGTTGACATTCATCACAACTCAACTCGATGTTAAAGGTTTCATAGTTCAGGAACATGTTGAAACAGACCTTTTTTGTTGATATAAAAAAGTGAGTTTGTGAGAAAATGAAAGATGTTTTGGCTGGAATGAATGGTCAAATTAAATAGCCAATAGAATATCAAGGGACGCGAGGACTGGGTAAATATTACAGGTAAAAATAATGACCCCTCGACTCCCTAGACTGATGTGTAATAATAACAGTCAGTAATAGATCTAAAGCCTGAGTTAATGGGCATGGGATATAATAACAAATACTGTGCACATGCAGTTTCTCAAGATACACGCTAACCACTAATCCATAATGATTATGATTATTTTATCTCACATTAACCAATATTCTGTAAAAATATTATCGTTCAAGTAATGACCAAAAATAAACCAAGTAAATAAATACTGCCACGTCAGCATCAGAACTTGATTATTATCAGGATTTAAAAGTCATTAGAATATGGCTCCTTAACTCGAAAAGTGAATGTTTATTCCTGTAATTCTTCACACAAATACTGATATGGTTTCATCAGAACTTAAACATCAGAACTTCCATCAGAACTTGTCCTCAGAATTTATGCAATCTGACACATAAACTGTTCATCTAAAACAACATTTATCACCACAGTAATTTTCATCATTCATATGGAGTGTATGTGTGTGCATTAAGCTAAATATCAGACAAAGAGTAAAGTCTGATTCACTTCAGTATATCTTAGAAATAAGGCATAACTAAGAACTTTGCTCAAAATCTGTTATGATTCTGAAGTCTACTTTAGAATGAGTTCATGCATGAGTCCACCTCAACTATTTTGTGCTCATTTTATGCATCTTTTGAAATTCCATTTTACAGTGGCTTCTCAGTGTAAGTGAGTCACGACTGCTTATCAGAATTTATGCTGTTATCAGAGTATTTCTCCAGTAATCATAGAGTGTGAAAAGTCACCAAGAAAATTTTATTTTGCTTTTCTAATGCATATTACTTAATACCAGCAATGCACTTGGGTCTTTCCTTCCACATTTTTACTCTAGATCTCAAAGGAGTACCTGATTTTTATTTTTTTTCTTTTCTTTTTCTTTTGATAAGTGAGGCTTATCAGCACTTAGTACATCCATCAGATTTACTAACATCGGAACTTAACAGATAAGAAGCACTATTCTAGTTTTTGACTTAGTAATAAGATACACAAAATAAACTTAACTAAGCTCAATATCAGAATTTGCTTGTGTTAAAAGATTTCCACATAAACAATTACTTCAAACATGGTATCTTTAGTATATTAAAGACTACTAGGTCAGCATCTAGCACAGTTATCCTCATTGGATTAAATAGTCACATACATTCATATCACTATCAGAGTTTAGAAATTTCACATCAGACAACAATCAGCACTTAGAAAATTTCAATTTAAGCCTAGAATACACAAAGATAGTAATATCTGTAAATACTGATCATAAAGTCTGATGTATCAGAACATAAACTAAGCAGATTTAGAGAAAGAACCTGAAACCATTCCAAGTTCATTTACCAATCTTGTAAAAGTAGCTTCACACAGTGGTTTTGTGAAGATATCTGCTAGTTGTTGATCTGTTGGAACAAAATGCAATTCCACTGTACCTTCATCCACATGTTCCCTTATGAAGTGGTACCTAATGCTGATGTGCTTTATCTTTGAGTGTTGAACTGGATTACCTGTCATAGAAATAGCACTTTGATTATCACAGTAAATAGGGATATTAGAAAATTCTAACCCATAATCCAGTAACTGATTCTTCATCCAAAGAATCTGTGCACAACAGCTTCCTGCAGCAATGTATTCCACTTCTGCAGTTGATATGGAAATTGACTTCTGTTTCTTGCTAAACCAAGAAACCAATCTGCCTCCAAGAAATTGGCAGCTTCCACTTTCTTTGGTTCAGTCTGAGATAGAAAAGAATGATAGATATATTCATTTGATGTAGCTGTTCTAGTTCTGACACCTACATCAGGATTTCCAATAATTAAGTCAGGTGTATGTGCTTTAGTCCACGGAAGGTTATCTCTAGAACTGGATGCTCCCCTATGATCCATGCTGTCTCCATCAACATTTTCTGATTCTCCTCCTGAAATTATGCTTTCTGAGTTGGATCCTTCAGAATTTAAGTTTCTGTTAGGGCAAAAACATGCGCTAATAATACACGCAAGTATACGCGTTCGCAAGTAATATAGAATACTTTCTAGTTCGTTCCCACAGAGACTCAGACTAATTATGTTCAATTAACACTCACTCACCAATGCATGATTACTTCTCAATGTTAAGACAATAACACTTAGATTGATTAACTAATTATTAACTACAATTAACTACGAGAATTAAGCACTTAATTAACACTTAAATTAACAATATTAAAACACACATGAGATCACAACTTCATTACTACATCCTTCAATAGTCATTGTTATTACCCTTAGCATGCAACAGTGATGATATTAATCGAACAACATGAAACTGATAAAAGCTAACTTTCATTGTACTAATACCATTCTACCAAGCATCCACAATTAAGATAGAAGTTGAATAGGCATCAATTATGTTGAGACCCTATAAGTCTACAGAATTTGACAACATAACGATTTAAGCACATGTTATTCCTTTTGATAACACAGAGCAAGTAAAACGGTTAGAGTTACCCACTAATCATGCATACTCGTACATGAACCTATGCTAGCATGGAAAGTTCTAAACCTTAAGATCCACCATCGCTTCACAAGAGATTAACACCCTATCTTATATGTTCGCGACGCACATAAGACGAATAAGCATAACCAATACTAGATATCATACAATCATCACACACTAAGGTATTAAAAAACTAACTAAAGAATTCCATTGTAAATCCGTTACGACCCCATGATCACGATTAGCCCATGATAGCACTCATCGTCATCATGCATTCATATGAAAACATGATAATAACACACGAGAATAATAACTAAAACTACTTATATTAAACCAGAGTACGTCACAAGAGTAAATAGGTTCAAAGTAAAGAAAACTAGCATCCAACGTTATAACGAAATAAAGAATCACAAGAAAATATACTTCCTCTTCGTTGTGATGTGCTAAAACGGTCTTCTTCCTTATCTCCTCGCTCCTTGATTAATACTACGATCCAACTTATGTGAAACGTCTCTGAAAACTACTTATATAGGAGTCCCATAAAACCCAGCTAACTCAGAAGTTGGAAGTTAAATAGAACCAGGAGTCTAAAATAATAAATCTAAGATTCCGTCCCTGAGCGGCCGCTCAGCATTCCTGAGCGGGCGCTCAGCTTCCTGAGCGGCCGCTCAGACCCTTTCTGGAAAATGCTCTATTTCTGCTCCAAATCATTGCTGCAACCTGCTCCTATCTTCCCACTTGCAATGTCAAACACATGCCAAGGCTTATTCTTGATGAAATCTCTCCAGAAATGCAATTAATATCCTGAAATGCACAAACACTAGAAAAACGCATCAAATACACAAAATACTTGATTTCAAGATATCAATTCAAGCCAATATAAGACATTCTAAGTGGTATAAAATGCCACTTATCACACCCCCAAACTTAAATCGATGCTTGTCCTCAAGCGTCACAGACTCAAAAATAAAATAAAAACATGCATGAATGCAATCTATATGAAATGCAGCGATCCCCATTACTATGACCAAACCAACCAACTTACAACATCTCAACAAATGCAATTAGGCGAATAAAGATCAATCAAATCATGCAAACTAACATACAGCCGGAAACGTGGTGTGTGCGGATGCTTAACAGATCTGCTTCGAAACTAGATCAGTTATCGTAACTCGACTATCCTCAAGGTAATCACATGATTATATGAAGAATAAAATTCTAAGCACAAAATGACTTATAACACTTCAAGATTACTGGAGCTTATTACGGAATCATGCTTTTTATTTAACACAACAAACAAATGCTTATTTGACCGTGCAATGAGTGAGGTCCACAAAAGACTTATACAATGGCATCCATGTAGCGAGCGTTAGGTTAGCGGATCCCAGACTACAAAAGCCTTAGGTCACTAGGCACAAAGTCCCCTAAGAACTTAATAACTCAAATACCAAAGAGCTCACTCGTGATCAATTATGCATTAACTCTCTAATTTTCTTTTCTTTTCTTTTCTTTTTTTATTTTTCTCTTTTTTTTCAAAATTTTTGAGCAAGTGCATTTCGCTCCATCTTGCTCAACTCTAGACTACTCGCATAAAAATACGAGCCGGCTACTAGCCATTTGACGCCTAGCCACAATTAGCAATGAATTCCACTTTTTACTCCAATTTTTCTTTTCATGCCTTTTATCACTAAGAACCTATTATAAACTCTAAGCATAATTGTAATATCCAGGATATATCGTGTAATTATTTTGCTATTATATAATTATTATGTGTGTTCAGTATCTATTCTGTGAGCTAATTGTTAAGTGTTATCTGTACTTGAATATTCAAAAATAATATTAATTGAGTATTTTAATTTTTATATGTCCAAAATAAAATATAGATAATTGTCATATCTTCCTAATTATTTTTATGTTGGTTTATGGATTTATAAGAATCATATGAAATTTCTAAAATCTTTTTCCGGGTAATTAAAATCTATTTTATAAAAACGGGAACCAACCGACGTCAACCGTTGTTACATTTTTGGAACCCGAAACTCTTTCGAGAACTCCTTCCTAACCTAATTGTAATATTCCGAGCATATTCCATGTTTCGACTTTTTCGATCCGGCATACGGTTTGTCCTGCGCGGGTCCCGGCGCAACATTTTCGATACAATATTCGTTTCGGTAAATCAATAAAACCCGTATTTTTGATAAACGGGAGCTTTTTATTAAACTATCACAATTATCACTTCGTAATACGTGTAACCAGGCGCTAAGACCAAGACCGTAGTACAAATTTTACTGATTTGGATAATTATCCCGAAAACAGATACCGTTTGGATCAGTTTTTACAAATAAACGTACTGTTTTATATCCGGAATGATCCAACGGGATACTAATTTTCCGTAATTATAAATAGCCTTTTACCGTATTTTATTTAGTATCAAAATCATTTGCAGACAGATAATTATATAATTTTCAGAGAAAAACCCTAATTTCCTAAAACTGTTCTAAGAATTAAACAAGCATTTAGAGGTGTTATTGAATTCGGTTTGGAAAGCTCGAGTAACCAATCTGAAGGTCTTGAAGAGCTCTACCAGATTCTGTAATCCATACACCTACAAAAATCAAGGTTATTTTTCTAAAAATTTATTTATTTTCGAATGTATTTTATTAAAAATATGAATTTTTGTTCGGATGATTGTTTATATGATTTGATGATTGCAAGGTGTAGAGCTTGTTTTCCTGATGATTTTCATATGTCATACGTCTGATTTGGAGTTCAATAACATGTTCAAATTTGAGTTTGATTTTCGAATTTTAAAATTAGGGTTTATAACCCGTATGAATGTTCTTAATTGAAATTTGGGGGTTTCTTATTCTGTGATAGATTGATGTTGTATTATAGTGGGTTGTGTTCTCTGTGAAATTTGCAATCTAGTCGTATAAGTTTCATGAACCAACGAGGTCTGTAGAGAAGGGAGTTGTGTTTTGAAGTTTTCCCATGTTCGCCGGAAACTGGAAAATTTCACTGCCAAATTCCGGCCAACTCAGGGATTGTTAGGATGAATTGATTGCATGGTTGTGTTCCTGGTGTTGTGTAGATGTGATCTGGAGGTGATGGTGGCCTGAGCATCCCTGGAACGTGTTCCCCGGCCATCCCCGACTGTTTTCCGGCGACCCCCTGGAAAATTACAGTTTAGTACCTATAGTTTTGAAAATGATGCAGTTTGGTCCCTGTAGTTTCCAGACTTTGCAAAAATTGGATTTCTGTTTTAAAAATGTTTAAAAATCATATTTCCTATTTATTTTTATTATAAAAATTCATTTTTAATTTCTGAAAATTCTAAAAAATTATTATTTTAATTCTGAAAATTATTTTTAATTCATAAATAAATCTAAATTAATTAGTTAATTAATTTCAGTTAATTTCTAATTGATTAATTGGTCAATTAATTCGAAGATTAATTGATTAATTAATTTAATTAATTATTAATTGATTTTAATTTATTATTTAATTAGATTTAATTATTTAAAAATGATTTAAAAATTCTGAAAAATAGTTTCGAGCTTTAAAATATTATTCTAAATTATTTCCAAGGCTCGATAATTATTCTAAAATTATTTCGGAGCCAGAATTGGCCAACCGAACCCTGTTTATTAACCCGAAATTGATCCAACGACCCGTTTTAATTCCGAAAAATGTTTTAAAAAAATCATTTTAAATACCAGAAAGCCTATTTATGACCCGAGACTTCTTTATGAATAATATATCATTGATTACGTGATGTATTATGTGCTATATGTGACTTGTTAATTGACTATCGGTCTATATATTCGGTGTTTACTTGATTATTGCATAACTTTCAATCCGTTAATCAGATTTGGGTAAAACAAAAGGTAAATAGAAGTATGTGTTGAATAGAATTCCATGAGTAAATTATTGATAGATGCTTATGATATGTGAGCAGAAGAGGCAAGACGTAGGAAAGGGAAATAGATAGTTGAAGAGTAAGACGTTTGTGATTTAAAACGAGTGCAGTGTAGTAAGCTAATATCAGGCAAGTGTTCTGAACTTTCTCGAGATATTGTAGTATTGATAGTCAGATTGATATTGCAAGTGCTTTGAAGCACTGAAACCTAAACTCTGATTCCAGTTATTGTTCTTGAGCCATAAACCTTATTCTTTCTAGACCATTGATTGTTGTATACCTAAACACAAATCTCAAGTATACGATATTACTCCACAAATACATGTAAACAAAATCCCAAACACTGAACTGAATTACTTGAACATTCAATCCTTGTATCCTATGCTTTGAAAGCCTAAATCTTTGAAACCCTGAAATGTTGATTCCGTTGTTATCCAATTCTTTCATTACCCAGCATCCAAGCTTTTAAATTGCCTTATTGATCCTTACAAGGATTAAAACCCTTTCATTGTTAAACATTATTTGTTGTTAATGATTTCGGTTATTGTTTATTATTGTATATTCTGTTATTATGTTAGAATTGGATTGTTTTTATAAAATTGTGGACCACATTCATGGTCAGACCATATAATGGTCAAGTTAGGCCAATGTGTGCCTTGGATTCAGTAGTTAGAGCAATGCTGTGTGCCTTGCTCGGGGTTAGTGCGTGACTGATCAGCAGCCTAACCTTGGTTTTTAAATTAAAAGTATAATATCCAATTCTAAATCATAATCCATTGTTCACTTAATATCATAATCATATTCACCTGATGATCATTATTCTCAGTTTTGTCATTGTGACTTGCTGAGCTAGTTAGCTTGTTAGATATATTTGATAATGTCATGGCTAATATGTTTTATGTTTAGCTTTCAGATCTTGTGTGAACAGGATAGATCAGTACTTATACTGGAAGTCAGGACTTAAGGATATCAGTACTTATATTATCAGGAGATAATCATCAGAAGATAGATATCAGAACTTAAGTACTGAAGGACGATCAGATAAGGACAGTAGCTGATTAAAGGAAAGAAGGTAGAGATAAAACATAAGAAGAGATATGCATGAAGAAGGAATTCTGTGAAGAATGGAATACTTGGAATAGAAGATATCTGATTGATATATTTTAGAAAGCAGAATTATATTCCATATCAATTAGCGATTATCTTGTAACTGTGTAATATATAAACACAGGCATAGGGTTTACACTAGAAGTGTTATTAATTATCAAAGTTATTATTCTTTATAACCCTAGCAGCTCTCATGATATTTGTTCATCACTGAGAGGTAACAGTTCTATATTGTAACAGAGTTTATTATTTCAATAAAGTTTGTTTTCTGTTACTCAAGTTCTTTAAGTTCGATTTGAGTGTGTTTGACCTAACAATTGGTATCAGAGCCTATCTGTTAACTTATATATAGTTAAAGATCCAAACACAATCATGTCGGACACAGAAACTCCAACTAAGCCTACCACAACTGAGGAACCACCAAAGACACAAATTCAGAGTCGGTATGAGACCATCAGAGTCCCCATACTAAGACCATCTGAATATCCCATATGGAAGGTAAGGATGACCATGTTCCTGGAAGCAACAGATCCAGAATACCTGGATAGAATCAAGGAAGGTCCTCATAAACCAACCAAACTCGCTGTTGTAGTTGCAGGTGAAGCAGCAACGACCGTACCAAAGAAGAAGAGTGATTATACTGCTGAGGACATAGCATCAATTGCTAAGGATGCTAAGGTACGACACTTACTGCATATGCCATTGATAATGTAATGTCAAACAGGGTAATCAACTGCAAGACTGCTAAGGAGATATGGGATGCTCTGGAAATAAGATGTCAGGGAACTGACACAATTAAGAAGAACAGGAAGACAATACTCACTCAAGAGTATGAACACTTTCACTCAAAGACTAATGAGTCATTGAATGATTTATATGATAGATTTGTCAAACTTTTGAATTATTTGTCATTGGTTGATAAAGAGTATGATCTTGAAGATTCAAACCTTAAGTTCCTGTTAGCTCTTCCTGAATGCTGGGATTTGAGGCAACGACAATAAGAGACAACTACAATCTTGATGAAACAACTCTTGACGAAATCTATGGAATGCTCAAGACACACGAGCTGGAGATGGAACAAAGAAGCAAGAGGAAAGGAGGAAAGTCAAGGACAGTTGCTCTTAAGGCTGAAGAAGAATTTCCCAAAGCAGCTTCCTCAAAGAAAGACAAGGGTAAAGCTCTTTTTATAAAGTCTGATACTGAGTCATCAAGTTCTGAGAGTGATGATGACTCAGATTCTGAAAGCTTGCCTGAGACTGATGCTGATGAGGAGATGATGAAATTGTGTGCTCTTATGGTGAAAGGAATCACAAAGATTGCATACAGGAAGTTCAGGAAGGGAAAGAAGTTTCCCAGGAAAAGCATAAGTTCTGATAAGAAGAATTTCAGAAGATCTGAAGGAAGAGGAGGAAAGTCTGACAGAGGAGATTACACCAATGTTAAATGCTATAACTGTGGTGAGAAAGGCCACATATCTCCTGACTGCAAGAAGGTAAAGGGTGACAAAGGCAAGGCTCTTGTCACAAAGCAGAAAAGCTGGACAGACACCTCAGACTCTGAAAGTGAGGAGAACTATGCATTAATGGCAAATGCTGATAAAGAAAGTGCTGAGAGCAGTTCTGAAGCTGCTGAAACAAAGGTACCTCAGACTACTTATGCTTTTCATACTGATGATATTAATGTGTTGAGAAGATATCTTAAAACCATGTTTGTTAGCTATAGAGATCAAACTTTAACATGTGAAAGATTAACTTCTGAAAATCTTGCATATAAGAAAAGAAATGATTTCTTAGAAAAAGAGTTAGTCATATTCCATCAAACTCAGAAGGATAGAGATGATGCTTTTTATGTTAGAGATGAAGTACTAAAAATGAATGAATCTCTAAAAACTGAGTTAGAAAAGGAAAGAGGGATAATCAGGACTTGGACTAACTCTGGCAGAACAACTCAAAATTTGCTAAGTACTGAAAATTGGAAAGAGGGCTTAGGTTATGGAGAAAATAAGAATGATAAAGGAACTGAAGAAATTAAGCCTGTTGTTAAGCAAAAGCCAAAGTTAAAACCTGTTAAGTTTGTAACTGTAAAGTCTAATAATGAGAAATCAGAAGTTAAAGAGGAATTAACTTCTGACAAACTAAAACAGGAAAAGACATCTGAAGTAAACATAGGCTTAATGACAAAGAAGCAGCTTAAGCATAAGCTGAAAGATGTCAAGAATGCAAACAAGGTAAAATCACCTAGGAAAAATAGGAATGGAAAGGAAGGTGTGAATAAAAGCAATGATTATAAACCTGTTCCTGATGCACCTAGGAAAACATGTCATAACTGTGGAAGTTCTAACCATCTGGCTTCTTTTTGCAGGAAAAATAAGAATATTAACTCCTTACCTTCGAAATCAGGAGTTAAGAGTCAGTCAGTTAGATACAAACCACAAAATCCTTGTTTTCATTGTGGTAGTTTATGGCATTCCATTTATACTTGTAAGGAATATCATAGTCTGTACTATGATTATTATCAAATAAAACCTTCTTTGAAGAAAGTTTCCATTGTTCCTTCTAGTATAAATTCTGATTCAAAGTCTGATAATGTAAATTCTGATAAGAAAAATGTTAACATAAACTCTGATGCTAAATCCGCTGCAAATGTTAACAAACTTAATAAGACCAAAGGATCCAAGCAAGTCTGGGTCCTTAAAACTAATAATTAGTGGTCTTTATGATTGCAGGGCAACAGGAAAAATATTCTAGTTCTGGACAGTGGATGTTCAGGTCATATGACTGGAAATAAGGCCCTGCTATCAGACTTTATGGAGAAAGCTGGCCCAAGTGTTTCTTATGGAGATGGCAACATTGGAAAAACATTGGGATATGGCAATATCAATCTTGGGAATGTCATCATTAAAGAAGTAACTCTGGTCTCAGGACTTAAACACAACCTTCTGAGTATAAGTCAAATCTGTGACAGAGGTTATCATGTTGATTTCTTTGAAGAACACTGTGAAATTGTGAGTAAATCTAAAGGCAAAGTTGTTCTGAAAGGATATAAACGTGGTAACATTTATGAAGCTAAGCTTTCAACAAGTACTGATGGCTCTGCAATCTGTCTGTTAAGTAGAGCATCAATTGAAGAAAGCTGGAATTGGCATAAGAAACTCTCTCATTTAAATTTCAACAATATAAATGAACTGGTCAAGAAAGATCTTGTGAGAGGATTGCCAAACACAGTATTTGCTCCTGATGGTCTTTGTGATTCATGTCAGAAAGCCAAACAAAGAAAATCTTCATTCAAGAGCAAGACTGAATCATCAATTCTTGATCCTTATCATCTTATACATGTTGATCTATTTGGTCCAGTAAATGTCATGTCTATTGCAAAGAAGAAGTATGCGTTGGTCATAGTGGATGAGTTCACCAGATACACATGGGTGTATTTCTTGCACACAAAAAGTGAAACTGCATCTATCTTGATTGATCATGTCAAACAGCTGGATAAAATGGTCAAAGATTCTGTGAAAATTTTAAGGAGTGATAATGGCACTGAGTTCAAGAATTTGATAATGGAAGAGTTCTGCAAAAGCCATGGAATAAAGCAGGAATTTTCTGCACCTGGAACTCCACAGCAAAATGGAGTTGTTGAAAGGAAGAATAGAACTCTCATTGAAGCTGCACGTACAATGCTTGAAGAAGCAAAGCTTCCAACCTATTTCTGGGCTGAAGCTGTGCAGACTGCTTGTTTTACTCAAAATGCAACACTCATTAACAAGCATGGAAAAACACCATATGAGATGGTGAAGAAAAAGAAGCCAAATCTGAAATATTTTCATGTATTTGGATGCAAGTGTTTTGTTCTCAAGACTCATCTTGAACAGCTATCAAAGTTTGATCTAAAAGCTGATGAAGGAATCTTTGTTGGATATCCACTTTCCACAAAAGCCTTCAGAGTCTATAATTTGAGAACAAAAGTAGTCATGGAATCTATCAATGTCTCTTTTGATGACAAGAAGATCACTGGTCTTAAAGATTTCGTTGACCATGATCAGCTGAGATTTGAAAATGAAGACTCATATTCTGATACTGAAAATCCTGACAGTCTAAGTCTTGATACTACAAACCCTGACGGATTAAACTCTGATGTTATTGAAACTGTGGTGACTGCGTTAAAGGAAGATGCACCTATGCAGGGGGAGCATACTCAAGATCCTACCACATCTCAAGAAACATCAGAACATGCATCTGGCTCTTCAAGTTCTGATTCGTCAAGTTCTGATAAGCCAAGTTCTGATAGTGCTGAAAATCTAAATACTGAAGAATCCAACTCAGAGAGCATAGTTTCAGGGGGGGCATCAGAAAATGAAAATGAAGCTGAGAAGGCAACTTCTCAGAAGGATTCTGCAATTGGGGTTTCTAAGCTTCTCAAGAGGCTTAGACGTATGACGGTTCCTGAAACTCCCAAGGAATCCAAATCAACAAGGAAGTACAAGAAACAGAGGGCACAAAGGCCAGTTTCAGATGATGAGGAGGAAGCAGCTAAGGAAGGGGATCAGGAATCTCTGATCTCACAAGACAAGGAATTTGCTCCAGTCACTTCTTCTCCATCAACTCCATCTCAGGAACCTGTATCTGACAAGGCTAATTCACCTTCTGTGTCTCTTGTTGATCCAGGCACAAGTGCTGAAATTGATATTCAGAACCTGGTTGTGCCTGAAATACTTTTCTTAGAAGCTCCAACAGCAAATAATCCTTCCACAACACCTGTTACTGATGCTGTTCAAACTCCTGAGTTATCACTAACACCTTCTCTGCATCAAGATGCTGATGATCAGATTTTAGGTGAGCATCAGGATATGGCTGTTGATCAGAACTTAGTATCAGATCAGCAATTAGAGGATGCTGAAGCCTCCATTGCTACTCACACTGTTGTCTTATCAGAAGATACTGATTCTCTAAGTTCTGATGCTGCAAATGTTGGAGATACTGGTGAGGCTGCTACAACTGTAGATGCTGATGAAGCAGGTCCTTCAGGACATACTCCTCCACTGACTCTTCCTAAGTCTGAACTGGTAAAGGAGTTTGTTATTAGGGATGCACCAGTACCTTGGAGTGAAACTCCTGCAGGTCAGGAGTGGACTAAGGAATGGAACTCAGTTTCATGTGTTCCAAATGCTTTACATCTTGCTGAGCACTTGACTAAAGCTGATGAAATATTACATTCTGATGATTTTAAAACTCAGCTTAGAGTCACTGCATTGAGTACTAAACATTTACAAGGTCTTCATTCCAACACTCATGCAGAGCTACACAAGATTCAGGAGAACTTTATTAGACAGGAACAAGTTTGGAAAATTGATAAGAAAAAGTTCTTCCAACCTACCATTGACAGGGTTGCTTATATTGAGAAAACTCAAGAGAAGCAACAAGCTCAGATTGATCAAATTCTGACAAATCAAGCTTCTCAGCAATCGCAACTTACTGAAATCCAGACCTCAGTGGAACTACTTATCTCTCTTTTATTACCTGCTGATGCCAAAAAGGGGGAGAAGATAATTAAGTCCAAATGCAAAACCAACAAGACACTGCAAGGAAAGGATGATGGAAAAAATGACCAAGGAAACTCTGGAATGGGTAGTGGTCATAGTCAAGGTAGAAGGTTTACATCAAGACAAGCTAGTCACAGAACAAGTTCTGATACTGGGAAAAGAATAAGTCCTGCTGCTGGTAAAAGGATAAGTTCTGATGAACTTCTAGATCTTGATGAGGAAATGTCAAGACAGTTATTTCTTCAAGAAAATCCAGGGATGGACTTGGAAAGTTTAAAGGAAAAAGAAGCCAGACTTAAATCAGAGAAAGTCACATCTAAATCTGAAGCTTCTGGTAAAAAGTTACTTCCAAAACCTAAAGGCATTGTGATCAAAGAAAGGATACATACTGAAGAAACTTTGGCTAGATCACAACCACAGATAGATCCAAGATCCAAGGGTAAAGAAAAGGTTGGTGAACCTATCAAGCCTTATGTACCTCCTGAGGAAGAAGAAATTACTGATAGAAAAGATGATCTTGCTCTGACTTCAAGAAAAGTTCTTAAAACAACCTCTGACATGGCTCAAGTTGTTCAGAGTCAAGAAATTGTAAGTTCTGATATTCAGAAGAAGCAAGTAAACTCTGACAGTGCTCAAGTTAACTTGATATCAGAAAATAGATCTAAAACACTCCTACCAGGATTCACTAAAGCAAAACAGACTCAATCTTTGAAGACTACTCCAAGTGGTTTTGAAGCAAGAGTAGTTACTGGAAAGGAAGCTAGAGATAAAACTGGATTGGGAAGTGCTGATGAAAGAAGAGTGCACAACACTATCGATGATCCAACTTCCTTGAGTGAACCAGGTATTGGAGCAACTCCTGAGAGATTGAATCAACTAGAATCTGTACAGATGGTTTACCATACCTACTTGAAAGAATACATCATGTTGTATTTCATGACAGATGGTAGGGTTTATCATATAAGACAAAATGCCATTCCTTTGAAGTATTTTGAAGAATTGGAGCATGTACTTTTCTTACTTCAAGTGGATGACAGAATAACAGAGACTGCTGCAAACTACTTAAAAGAACAGATTCAGAGACAGAAAAGGCTTTATTCTGTTAAGTCTGACAGCAGATATGTTCCAAAGTACAGAGATCACAATGGGGATATTGTTGATATGAAGCCTAATACTGCACAGATCAGAACGTATCTTGGTATTAAGGGACTTGAATTCAATCTTGAATCTGACAAAGCTTATGTCATAAGACTAGACCAGGAGTTAAGGAAAGCAAAGATTAATGATATCAGAGCTGCAATCTTTCAAACTGGTGAAGATACTGCAGAGCTTAAAGGTGTTAAAAGGAGAATGATTGATGAACTAATATATGCTGAGAAATGTTTGTTGAAGAACTATCTCAGAACAACTCCTGACATCAGAGAGATCAGAAGATAATGAAGCCAAGTCGAAGATCTACAACTGCTTAAATTCTGATATTTATGCAGATTGAAGTTGTTATCAGAAGTTGAAATTGGTAAAACTTTAAGGACTGTAAGTTGTAGTTATCTAGTCTATTTCTCATGCATTTGTACTTAATGTTTTTGACATCATCAAATATCAGTTTAACTTGTATATTTTGTTAATTTACAAGTTGGGGGAGATTGTTAGATATATTTGATAATGTCATGGCTAATATGTTTTATGTTTAGCTTTCAGATCTTGTGTGAACAGGATAGATCAGTACTTATACTGGAAGTCAGGACTTAAGGATATCAGTACTTATATTATCAGGAGATAATCATCAGAAGATAGATATCAGAACTTAAGTACTGAAAGACGATCAGATAAGGACAGTAGCTGATTAAAGGAAAGAAGATAGAGATAAAACATAAGAAGAGATATGCATGAAGAAGGAATTCTGTGAAGAATGGAATACTTGGAATAGAAGATATCTGATTGATATATTTTAGGAAGCAGAATTATATTCCATATCAATTAGCGATTATCTTGTAACTGTGTAATATATAAACACAGACATAGGGTTTACACTAGAAGTGTTATTAATTATCGAAGTTATTATTCTTTATAACCCTAGCAGCTCTCGTGATATTTGTTCATCACTGAGAGGTAACAGTTCTATATTGTAACAGAGTTTATTGTTTCAATAAAGTTTGTTTTCTGTTACTCAAGTTCTTTAAGTTCGATTTGAGTGTGTGTGACCTAACATAGCTCATTTGTGCGATGTTGTTTATATTCTTTCCAGTTAAAAAGGAACCAGTTGGTAGCGAGGATCCCCAGTCCAGCGCGAGAGCTAGGGGTTCAGGTTGAGAAAGCTGAGCTAGTAGGCTTCTTTTGGGATAATTTAAGTTTGTAAAAGTTTGTAATAATGTTTAATACTTAGTTTGAGTTTGAAATAGTTGGGATTTGAACGGTTTATAATATATTAGTGTGTTTGGCTTGTGTGCATACTTTAACCTGTTGCGGTCCGTGGTGGTTGGTAAGTAGGGTCACTGCATATATTATTATTATCTTTATTATTGTTATAAGCAGGTTATAATTAAGGTGTGTGTGTGGACCCCAAACTTCTGACCCGGGTTTGGAGGGCGCCACAGGTTTGGTATCAGAGCTACAGGTTATAAGTCACTGACACAAGCCTAGGTTGACGGGAATGGGTAGAGGGATAGGTTTAGAAGTAAGGTATAGGATGATAGAACGTCGAGAGGTTGAGTGTTATGGTATAACTGGTATTAGTATAGTTTGCGTCGTGGTACGAGATTCTTATATTACGATATGATTTCAGATAGCAGAGATGGCCGACTCTTTTATTCCCGTATCAGCTGATCACTCAGAGCTTTCAGTTGGAGCACCAGCATCGGATCCACGTCCTGTTATTCCACCAGCATTGGCTATTCTACCTCCACCGGTGTTGCAGCCCGTACCATTGCAGGCTATTCCACCTCCAGACATGAGGCCACCTGTTAGAGGACCCCCACCTGCTGATTCAGGCTTTACTAGTCATTCAGTCACAGGAGTACCTTTCCAGTTCTCTTCCTATCCTGTCCCATATCATCAGTTTGAGGCTTGCCTTATGGAGCAGCGATTCCTACAGGGTCAGATCCAGGAGTTATTGCATATCATGCGTACCAGAGAGATGGGGAGTGGTGAGAGGCGACTTAGGGAGAGGCTCCAGGCGTTTCGTAGAGCAGCTGCTGTGAGGATTGCTAAGGCTACACATGAGGACATCACCCCTGATTTCCTAGTGAAGTGGGCTAAGTGGGTTCTAGAGGAGCTTGAGGAGATAGGAGGTCCAGATTTGCCATGAGTTAGAGATTCTGAGATGGAGATGCTGAGCAGTGTTGTTATGATTATGTAGTATGTACAGTAGTGTGTAGTGTGTATCAGTAGAATTTTGAGTTATATTTATAAACTAGCGATGCTGACTAGTGAGTAGGTTGTTGTACCCTTTTTGCTTTTACGTTCGAAGCGTCTTTATGCTTGTACTACCTAAAACTTTTGATCTATATATATATATCAGTACCTTTTTCCTTTCCAACACTGTCATTTACTTTATTGCACCTGTTTTACTTTACCTTATTTATTGCACCAGTATACCCTGTGATACAATGTACCCTGTTTTCCATAACTGTTTATATTCTGTAAAGAAGCATGCAATTTACTTAGTTACAACTGTTTTCAAAAAGAGATATTCCTGTTTTACAAAACTTTTCTTTTATACAAAGATTTGATTCAAAAGCTAAATAAATTGATTGATTCTTTACAAAAAATGCCTCCCAGAAGAAATACCCGCACCAACACCCAGAATGAAGAAACCAACAACAACAACAATAACAACCAAGATGATACAAAGCAGAATGTGAACCCAGGACCCATGGACCTAGCAATAGCCCAGATTCTTCAATTCTTGGCCCAACAAACAGTTCACCTGGCACAACAACAGCAGAGACAGACCAATCCTAGGTAACTTTCAAAACTTTTCAGGCAGTAAACCCACCAGAATTCAAGGGTTTCTTAGAACCAATTGAAGCAAATGTGTGGTTAAAGGAAATAGAGAAGGCATTTGCCTTGGTAAAAGTGAAAGAGGAGCAGAAGGTTGAATTTGCAAGTTACTATCTGAAGAATGAGGCCACCTATTGGTGGGAGATGGTGAAGACATTGGAAAGCACAGATGTTATTACTTGGGAAAGGTTTAAGGAATTGTTTTTAGAAAAGTATTTTCCTCAGTTTGTTCAGGATCAAATGGAGCTGAAGTTTTTAGAATTAAAGCAAGGGAACCTGTCGGTAACAGATTATGAGGGGAAGTTTGGGGAATTGTCAAGGTATGTGTCGTCGTATGTTGATACTGATAGAAAGAAATCTAAGAGATTCCAGCAAGGCTTGAAGCCATGGATCAGAGGGAAGGTAGCTATTTTTGAATTGGATACCTATGCCGGGGTTGTACAGAAAGCTATGATCGCAGAGACAGAGAGTGAGATGTTCCAGAAAGAAAAAGAAAGCAAGAAAAGAAAAGTGGAGGGAAGTGAGGATCAGTCACAAACAGGGAAGTTTCCAAATTTTAAGAAGGGCAAATTTCAGCCAGGGAGAAATTTTAATTTCAGGAGACAAAATGCAGGAGACGGAGGCCAGGGCAATCGTCCAGCTAATGTGAATCAGCCGAATCAATTGAGATTAACTTTTCCAAATTGTCAAGAATGTGGAAAGAAGCATGGAGGAGTTTGTAACAAGTTGAATGTGGTATGTTTTAAATGCAACCAGAAATGGCACTACTCGAGGGAGTGCCGAAATCAGCCAGCAAGAGAGCCAGCAAATAAGGATCAGCCTATCCAGAATCGAGCAGTTAAGGTTCCAGCCATTGGATTTACATGCTTTAAATGTGGGAAGCCAGGACATATAGCCAGGGATTGCAAGACACCGGCCCCAGTCAGTAATGCATTAAGGATTATGGGATCTACCCCAACAGTGAATGAGACTCCGAGGGCTAGAGTTTTTGACATGTCGGTGAAGGATGCGATCTAGGATACGGATGTCGTGGCAGGTACGCTTAATGTGAATTCTTTATATGCCAAAGTGTTAATATATTCGGGAGCAACTCGATCGTTTGTTTCACAAGATTTTGTTAGTAAGTTAAATTGTCCAGTTGGGTATTTAAATGAAATAATGACTGTGGAATTAGCAAATCAAGAACGTGTAACTGTTAACCAAGTTTGTGGGAATTGTGAGATTGAGATTTCTGGTAGTAAGTTTTGTGTAGATTTGATACCGTTTAAGTTAGGAGAATTTGACGTTATATTAGGGATGGATTGGTTATCTAAGCATGATGCTCAGATAGATTGTCGAAATAAGAAAGTAATGGTGAAAACGCCAGACGAAAGAATAGTAACATTCAAGGGACAGAAGTAGGTAAAGAAGTTCTTAACGATGATTCAAGCCAAGAAGTTACTACGACAAGGATGTGAGCATTTCGTAGCATATGTGATCGACAGAAGTCAGGAGCCAGCAAAACTTGAAGATATTCCAGTTGTGAAGGAATTTCCAGACGTGTTTCCCGACGAGTTACCAGGACTTCCTCCAGAGAGAGAAATTGAATTTGCAATCGACTTAGCACCTGGAACCGAACCAGTATCCAAGGCCCCGTACAGAATGGCGCCTGTTGAGATGAAAGAGCTAGCAAAGCAATTACAGGAATTGTTAGAGAAAGGAGTAATCAGACCCAGCGTATCCCCGTGGGGTGCACCGATATTATTTGTCAAGAAGAAGGATGGAAGCATGAGACTGTGCATCGACTATAGGGAGCTCAACAAGTTGACCATCAAGAATAAGTATCTGTTACCCAGAATTGATGATCTGTTTGACCAATTGAAGGGAGCCAAGTATTTCTCCAAAATCGATTTAAGATCGGGATATCATCAACTGAAGATCAAACCAAAAGATATACCAAAGACAGCTTTCAGAACAAGGTATGGGCATTATGAATTTCTAGTGATGTCTTTTGGATTGACCAATGCCCCAGCAGCGTTTATGGACCTGATGAACAGAATTTTCAAGGAATATTTGGACAAGTTCGTTTTAGTATTTATAGACGATATTTTGATCTATTCAAAGACGGAGGAGGATCATGCGGAACATTTAAGGACAACTTTGGAGATTTTAAGGAAAAAGAAGTTATATGCTATATTGTCGAAGTGTGAGTTTTGGCTACAGGAAGTTCAGTTCTTAGGACACATAGTCAGTAATGAAGGGATCAAAGTGGACCCGGCAAAGATCGAGGCAATTACGAATTGGGAAAGACCGAGAACACCCACTGAGGTAAGAAGTTTCTTGGGATTGGCAGGATATTATCGACGATTCGTTCAGAATTTCTCAAGAATTGCAACACCATTGACAAAGCTTACACGAAAGAATGAAAAGTTTATATGGAATGACAAGTGCGAAGAAAGTTTTCAGGAGTTGAAGCGGAGATTAATCACAGCACATGTTTTGTCACTTCCAGACGATCAAGGGAATTTCGTAATTTATAGCGATGCTTCTTACAAAGGATTAGGATGTGTTCTTATGCAGCACGACAAGGTGATTGCGTATGCGTCAAGGCAATTGAAGCCACACGAACAGAAGTACCCTACTCATGATTTGGAGTTAGCAGCTATAGTTTCCGCTTTGAAGATTTGGAGACATTATTTGTATGGAGAAAAGTGTGAGATTTTCACGGATCACAAAAGTTTGAAATATATATTTACCCAGAAGGAACTTAATATGAGACAAAGGAGATGGTTAGAATTGATCAAGGATTATGATTGATCGATTAATTATCATCCCGGTAAGGCGAACGTTGTAGCAGATGCGTTAAGTCGGAAGGAAAGGTTGAATGTGTTATCCGTACCTGAAGAGATATATAAAAAATTTCAAAAATTGGAATTGGAGATTAGAATTTGCAAGCCTGAGGAAGCAAAAGTGTACGATATGATTTTCCAACCGGAGCTATTGGAGAAAATAAAGAAATGCCAGAAAGAGGTAATGGATCAAGATATAAATAGTTTGGTAGGTGAGGAATTTTGCACGCAACAAGATGATCAAGGTATTCTTAGGTTTTCTTCAAGAATTTGGATTCCACCGGTAACGGAGCTGAAAAATGAAATTTTACAAGAGGCACATAGTTCAAGATATTCCATCCATCCAGGGAGTACCAAAATGTACAGAGATTTAAAGAAGAATTATTGGTGGCCAGATATGAAGAGGGAAATTACGGAATGGGTTAATAAATGCTATACATGTCAGAGAGTTAAAGCAGAGCATTAGAGACCAAGCGGATTGCTACAGCCATTGGAGATTCCAGAGTGGAAGTGGGAACATATTACCATGGATTTCATAGTTGGATTACCAAGGACAAGGGCTAATCATGATGCCATTTGGGTTATAGTAGATAGACTTACTAAGTCAGCTCATTTTCTGCCTATAAACGAACGATTTTCGCTCGACAAGTTAGTTCATATGTACTTGAAAGAGATCGTAGTTCGTCATGGAGTTCCAGTGTCTATTGTATCTGATCGGGATCCAAGATTTAATTCAAGATTTTGGAAGAGTTTTCAAGAATGTTTGGGAAAAAGATTGAATATGAGTACGGCCTATCACCCCCAAACGGATGGCCAAAGTGAAAGAACGATCCAGACAATCGAGGACATGCTACGTGTTTGTACTATTGATTTCAAAGGAAGTTGGGATGAGCATTTACCCCTGGTAGAGTTTGCCTATAACAATAGTTATCACGCCAGCATTGGGATGCCACCTTATGAAGCCCTTTATGGACGCAAATGTAGATCTCCAGTATATTGGGACGAAGTAGGAGAACGCAAAATACTCGGACCCGAATTGGTGCAGCAGACAAAGGAAGTTGTTGAAATTATCCAGAAAAGATTAATAGCCGCACAAGATCGTCAGAGGAAATATGCAGACCAGTCAAGAAAAGACATGGAATTTGAAGAAGGAAGCTTGGTATTATTGAAAGTATCAACGTGGAAAGGACTAACGAGGTTTGGGAAGAAAGGGAAGCTAAACCCAAGATATGTCGGACCTTTTGAAATCCTAAAGCGTATTGGCAAGGTAGCTTACGAGTTGGCGTTACCTCCGCACATGGAGCACATTCACAATGTTTTTCACATATCAATGCTTAAGAAATATAATCCAGACTCCAGGCATGTAATAGAATATGAGCCAATAGAACTTCAAGCAGATTTATCATATGTAGAGAGTCCGATAGAGATTCTAGAGGAAAGAGAGAAAGTATTGAGAAATAAAGTGGTAAAGTTAGTAAGAGTATTGTGGAGAAACCCAAAGGTTGAAGAGTCAACCTGGGAGTTAGAAAGTGATATGAGAGAAAGTACCCTCATTTGTTTTCTTAGAGATTCTGAGGACAGAATCCTTTTAAGGGAGGAAGGATGTAATATCCGGGATATATCGTGTAATTATTTTGCTATTATATAATTATTATGTGTGTTCAGTATCTATTCTGTGAGCTAATTGTTAAGTGTTATCAGTACTTGAATATTCAAAAATAATATTAATTGAGTATTTTAATTTTTATATGTTCAAAATAAAATATAGATAATTGTCATATCTTCCTAATTATTTTTATGTTGGTTTATGGATTTATAAAAATCATATGAAATTTCTAAAATCTTTTTCCGGGTAATTAAAATCTATTTTATAAAAACGGGAACCAACCGACGTCAACCGTTGTTACATTTTTGGAACCCGAAACTCTTTCGAGAACTCCTTCCTAACCTAATTGTAATATTCCGAGCATATTCCATGTTTCGACTTTTTCGATCCGGCGTACGGTTTGTCCTGCGCGGGTCCCGGCGCAAAATTTTCGATACAATATTCGTTTCGGTAAATCAATAAAACCCGTATTTTCGATAAACAGGAGCTTTTTATTAAACTATCACAATTATCACTTCGTAATACGTGTAACCAGGCGCTGAGACCAAGACCGCAGTACAAATTGTACTGATTTGGATAATTACCCCGAAAACCGATACCGTTTGGATCAGTTTTTACAAATAAACGTACTGTTTTATATCCGGAATGATCCAACGGGATACTAATTTTCCGTAATTATAAATAGCCTTTTACCGTATTTTATTTCATATCAAAATCATTTGCAGACAGATAATTATATAATTTTCAGAGAAAAACCCTAATTTCCTAAAACTGTTCTAAGAATCAAACAAGCATTTAGAGGTGTTATTGAATTCGGTTTGGAAAGCTCGAGTAACCAATCTGAAGGTCTTGAAGAGCTCTACCAGATTCTGTAATCCATACACCTGCAGAAATCAAGGTTATTTTTCTAAAAATTTATTTATTTTCGAATTTATTTTATTAAAAATATGAATTTTTGTTCGGATGATTGTTTGTATGATTTGATGATTGCATGTTGTAGAGCTTGTTTTCCTGATGATTTTCATATATCATACGTCTGATTTGGAGTTCAATAACATGTTCAAATTTGATTTTGATTTTCGAATTTTAAAATTAGGGTTTATAACCCGTATGAATATTCTTAATTGAAATTTGGGGGTTTCTTATTCTGTGATAGATTGATGTTGTGTTATAGTGGGTTGTGTTCTCTGTGAAATTTGCAATCTAGTCGTATAAGTTTCATGAACCAACGAGGTCTGTAGAGAAGGGAGTTGTGTTTTGAAGTTTTCCGATGTTCGCCGGAAACTGGAAAATTTCACGGCCAAATTTCGGTCAACTCAGGGATTGTTAGGATGAATTGATTGCATGGTTGTGTTCCTGGTGTTGTGTAGATGTGATCTGGAGGTGATGGTGGCCTGAGCATCCCTGGAACGTGTTCTCCGGCCATCCCCAACTGTTTTCCGGCGACCCCCTAGAAAATTACAGTTTAGTACCTATAGTTTTGAAAATGATGCAGTTTGGTCCCTATAGTTTCCAGACTTTGCAAAAATTGGATTTCTGTTTTAAAAATGTTTAAAAATCATATTTCCTATTTATTTTTATTATAAAAATTTGTTTTTAATTTCTGAAAATTCTAAAAAAATATTATTTTAATGCTAAAAATTATTTTTAATTCACAAATAAATCTAAATTAATTAGTTAATTAATTTCAGTTTATTTCTAATTGATTAATTGGTCAATTAAATCGAAGATTAATTGATTAATTAATTTAATTAATTATTAATTGATTTTAATTAATTATTTAATTAGATTTAATTATTTAAAAATGATTTAAAAATTCTGAAAAATAGTTTCGAGCTTTAAAATATTATTCTAAATTATTTCCAAGGCACGATAATTATTCTAAAATTATTTCGGAGCCAGAATTGGCCAACCGAACCCTGTTTATTAACCCGAAATTGATCCAACGACCCGTTTTAATTCCGAAAAATGTTTTAAAAAAAATCATTTTAAATACCAGAAAGCCTATTTATGACCCGAGACTTCTTTATAAATAATATATCATTGATTACGTGATGTATTATGTGCTATATGTGACTTGTTAATTGACTATCGGTCTATATATTTGGTGTTTACTTGATTATTGCATAACTTTCAATCCGTTAATCGGATTTGGGTAAAACGAAGGGTAGATAGAAGTATGTGTTGAACAGAATTCCATGAGTAAATTATTGATAGATGCTTATGATATGTGAGCAGAAGAGGCAAGACGTAGGAAAGGGAAACAGATAGTTGAAGAGTAAGACGCTTGTGATTGAAAACGAGTGCAGTGTAGTAAGCTAATATCAGGCAAGTGTTCTGAACCTTCTCGAGATATTGTAGTATTGATAGTCAGATTGATATTGCAAGTGCTTTGAAGCACTGAAACCTAAACTCTGATTCCAGTTATTGTTCTTGAGCCATAAACCTTATTATTTCTAGACCATTGATTGTTGTATACCTAAACACAAATCTCAAGTATACGATATTACTTCACAAATACATGTAAACAAAATCCCAAACACTGAACTGAATTACTTGAACATTCAATCCTTGTATCCTATGCTTTGAAAGCCTAAGTCTTTGAAACCCTGAAATGTTGATTCCGTTGTTATCCAATTCTTTCATTACCCATCATCCAAACTTTTAAATTGCCTTATTGATCCTTACAAGGATTAAAACCCTTTCATTGTTAAACATTTATTATTGTTAATGATTTCGGTTATTGTTTATTATTGCATATTTTGTTATTATGTTAGAATTGGATTGTTTTTATAAAATTGTGGACCAGATTCGTGGTCAGACCATATAATGGTCAAGTTAGGCCAATGTGTGCCTTGGATCTAGTAGTTAGAGCAATGTTGTGTGCCTTGCTCGGGGTTAGTGCGTGATTGATCAGCAGTCTAACCTTGGTTTTTAAATTAAAAGTATAATATCCAATTCTAAATCATAATCCATTGTTCACTTGTTATCATAATCATATTCACCTGATGATCATTATTCTCAGTTTTGTCATTGTGACTTGCTGAGCTAGTTAGCTCATTTGTGCGATGTTGTTTATATTCTTTCCAGTTAAAAAGGAACCAGTTGGTAGCGAGAATCCCCAGTCCAGCGCGAGAGCTAGGGGTTCATGTTGAGAAAGCTGAGCTAGTAGGCTTCTTTTGGGATAATTTAAGTTTGTAAAAGTTTGTAATAATGTTTAATACTTAGTTTGAGTTTGAAATAGTTGGGATTTGAACGGTTTGTAATATATTAGTGTGTTTGGCTTGTGTGCATACTTTAACCTGTTGCGGTCCGTGGTGGTTGGTAAGTAGGGTCACTGCATATATTATTATTATCTTTATTATTGTTATAAGCAGGTTATAATTAAGGTGTGTGTGTGGACCCCAAACTTCTGACCCGGGTTTGGAGGGCGCCACAATAATCAATAGATTAACCTTGAAAACCATCAAACCATAACAATAATCTAGTCCTTAAGCATTCTCTAAGACTTAGTGAAATTACAAGTATTTCTAGCATGCATGTCAACCTACAAGACTCAACATCACTTTAACGCTATCACTACACTCGCATCAACATAACAAATCAATTGGCAAAGCAACGTAAAAGGCATCATGGTATATGCATGAGCTACAAGACATGATAAATAAAGCTATAAAAAAACTATATGGCAAAAATATGCAATTATATGAATTAAACTATCAGGAATATGCAACTATATGACACACGCACAAAATATTCCTTAACTACCACCCCCAAACTTAACATCTTCACTGTCCCCAGTGAAGGTAGTAGAAAGGAACACAGGGTATACCTACTCGGAGAGATCATCATCATTATCACCCTCAGAGGGTGGAGTATCAGATGGCGGATATGCAGAGTATAACGACTCGTATATTTCTGCAATATTTAAATATGTAATTATTGCGTAGATATTAATAAAGAAGTTATGGTATTTATGGTCTCTGTGTTAATTATTATTGTTTATATGTGATTGCTGGTTTGCGTGGTATGTTTTATGATTAGACGGGGCACAATGTATTTTTGTTTCACTGTTAAAAAGTGATTTTTAGGACAATTCTATTTCCAAAATTATTGAGTAGTCTCCAAAATTGTTTTTATGATTTTATAACCTTGCTTATTATTTTAGGGATTTTACAAAATTTACAAATCAATATTCTGTTATTTATTTATTCTTCAATGATTTTCTGAATTCATTTAAATTGTAAAATCCATATTTAATTCTTGGATTCTTCAAAAATTATGAAACTCATATTTTATTATGTTTACAATATTCTGAGAATTTTTTTAAAAAATGGTAATTTTTAAGACTAATTTTACTCACGTGTTGTTTCGTTATTTCATTTAATGCGGGTATAAGTTATGTATGTAAAGTGTTTTAAAAATTATGAAAATTATATTTTTATTAACTTCCGAATATTTCGAGAATTTTGGTATTAAAATTTTAATTTTTCGATAAATTTTAAAACGCGATTGGTTCGTCAAACTAGCAAAAACGAACCAGAAATGTGACAGAAAGGATTTAAGGGACACGTGTAATACAATCAGAAGGTGGGAAGTGATACGTGTAAGTAGCAGGGGTTTTGTTTACAATGAATTTCTCTGTCTCTCTCTCGTTATCTTTCTGCTCTTCATCTCTCTCGCCTTATTTCTGTCACACCCCCAACATAACCAACAAATTAAATATAACTATTACAATATTTAAAAGTAAGTAAACATAACCAAATCCAAGATCTTACAGTTTAGGGTTTGGAACAGCCCAACACTACCATCTATTACAACTGATTTTAATTTCGAGTCCTCACTCAAAACTATCTCTTATTCTACCTGAGCTCGAACATACGCATCAGCGTCACAGGTCTTACGTGCTGTCTGCTTGAATCTAACCATAGCTGCTAGCTGTAATATCAGGGTAAAGCAAGGAGTGAGCCAAATGCTCAACAAGTTCTAAACAATACGATACAAAACATAAATTGAGATATATATTAAAGAATGACAATGGGAAGACATAACCAATAATAACAAGAGATAAAACTTTGGGTGATGGTATCATTTGCTTGTATCAAAACATTTTCAAAATCATATCTTAATCAAAATCATTTTATGACGCTACGGATTACAGCCGGTGATCAGCCGCGAAGTAATCCCGAACCTCGCTGTGTTCTAGAACATTAATGGGATCCCTAGGAAACTTTTAAGCCTACAATATAAGTGTGGAAATGACTCGCGTCTCAGTCCAGATCCACTATTCAAAGAAAACATTTATCCCCCTTTGGGACTGAAAATCCACATTTTAATCATTTCAAAAACTGATGTCGATTTATAACAAAATCTCTTTAAACAGTAAACATTTTTATCAAGGGATTATAGATCAACTTAAAACACTGGAAATACGATACTAAATCTCAGGGCCATGATCCACTAGACTTTACTCTATTAGGGTAGCTGAAAGGTTTCCATATACAAAAACTTGGACAAGGAAATTTTGCAAGGCTATTGAATATTATGAATGAGTAATGCCAAACTAGGCTTAAAGTAATGGTTTTTGACAAGGTACAAGTGCTGGAACATCAAGAAGATAAGCTTCAAGAATACTAAGGGTGTTAAGGTATGAAGAAATGATCTTTAGCTCAAGGTATAACAGGATTGCCAAACTTTAGGGTAATAAAGAGGGGTATCAATCAATTATGGACAACTTTGATGAATATCAGGCTTTTAGGTATCAAGGTAAAGTTCTATAGGGGTTCAAGCATCAGGGTGAGATATCAGTACTTTAGGAATCATTAGCATGTTAATCAAGAGGATCAATCAAGTATTATAACAACTCTTTATTTTATCATGGCATTTCAATTACTTTGATATACTATCATGATAAGACTTTTGATCTACTTGCAATACGTACTTGAGGGTTCATTGCATTTCTATATAATTCAAAGATAAACTTAAGATACGCTTGGTTCAAGTATATCAAAATGACTCAGGATAATCGCATCAATATATATGAACTATTTGTAGTGAATACGAAAGACAGGTTGAATCACTTGCCTTGAGAAAGGCTGGTCTGGTCTGGCTGGTAGGAGCAACTGGAAGCTTCACTCGACCTTTATGGCAAGTTTACCCTCGTCTCGAGATCCTACATAAATAATAATAATCCTCATTATAATATAATCTCTCCAACTTAACCTATTTACAATACAAATGGCACTTAGGCCTATATGCACGAAATTTATATTTACCTTATAAATATAATCATACACATAGCCACATATACTCACATATCATATTTTAATACCAAATAATATCACACACACCATAATGCAATACTAGGCTTGGATGATCTCGACTCACAACTTAAGTCACTTGGTCGCTATACTAGACAAAGTCTTCAAATTTTGGCTTTCTAACTCGATGTGCCTTTACTAAACTATCCAAAACCTATTGACCCTCACTTGGGCCCTTTGCTCTACTGACTTTATACTATCTTACAACCATAGTGGTCAACCTAGATCTCACTCCTAAGTGTTCTAAAACTATGTGATAAGTGAAAGTGCTCACTGGAGTAAATTTCAGAATGACATCTATGGTTTCTTGAGTGCATTAGACACCCTTAAATTACAATTTTTCCTCCAAACCTTTTACACTAGACTCCTCTGACCATAAGGCATCTCCCAAACTTGATGTGGCTCAAGGGCCTAGCTTGGGCCTCCTTGGGCCTAAGCTTAAAGTCCAAGGTTCCCCTGTTTTTCTGGGCAGAAAACGCCCTGACTTGAATTAACTTGTGACACATGGTTCTAACTCATATTTTATGAAATATGGCTGGAAAAACTTCTCTGACACTCCCTCTAACTAATTCCCAACAGGGCCTAATGAGGGCCTACCCATGACATGGTCAAAACTTCCTATTTCTAAGTTGCAACAAAACTGTCCCCTGCTGGACAGATTTTGTGATTCCACTTGTGCACCTAACCAAACGACTTGCAAACCTCCAACCAACACCTAAAACCTTTCATAAACTCCTAATTCTAGCTTCTGGTGGCTTGGGCCTCAAAGTGCACATCAATGACATGGTCAAAACTCACTCTAAACCTCAGGGTACTAAACTGATTTTCTGCAGAAACTAAGACTCTCCTTTCTCCAAGGTTTTTACTTGACAAACTCAACCACCAACAACCCAAATACCCAAACCATAAATTAACTATGGTGATCTACTGAAATAACTCCCTTACACTCAAAATAATCTTGGTGGAGATCATCCTTACCTAAGGTGCAACATGGCAAAACAAAGGAAATCACATTACACAATTTACAAGTCATCAAGTTTTTAAAAACAACAAGTTATATATTCTTATAAAATATATATACAAATTATTACCACATATCAAGGAGCACTAATCAAGATTAATACCTTATCCCTACTGAAATTAAAGCTTACTAACAAAATCTTTCCAAATGATTAAAATCTTCCAACATTCCAAGAGAAATCTACATGCATGCATGACTTCGAGTCTTATAAACCAAAGCAACATATTTTCTAAATATATTCTACTATAAAATCGACATGCAAGCCTAGCATAAGCTATATCTAGATGATCACTTAGCATGAAAAGGGTTTTATCAAGTTTTTGATACAAAATTTATGTTATCACCACCAAAACACATAGAAATGAAACAAGGCAACAAGAATAATCTCAAGAACCATTCTTTCGGCTCCCTTAAGGTCATGGTGAATGAAATAGAAGGGAAATGGCCATTCAACATCAAGATTCTCTTTCTCAAGACTTGGCATTTCACCATTCCTTGTAGTCCTCTCAAAAACAACCTTAAATCCATAAGAATCAAGATTGTACTTTGAGTTCCAACTAAAACTTTGACATGCAAACTTAAAACTTAAACTTTTTGCTCAAAACTCTTTGAATTATATATGATCATTATATAGGAAGTAATATTTACTTGTATGGAAGGTGGGAGCTTGAATGAGGAATGAAGAAAAGGGGAGGGGGTAGGTTTTCGGCTAAAATCCCGAGAGGAGAGGGGGAGGGCCGAGAGCAGAGGGAGGAGGGAGGAGGAGTGTGGAAATGGTGGAGTGAAAGTGGTGTGTTTGTCATGTTTACTTGGTTTTTATTTTCCCATAAGTGAGTGGATGAGAGAAATTACAATAATAACCTTCCAACATAGTTAGGTAGATTTGCATGCAAGGACAAAATGGTAATGTGGCTAGTAGAATGAAAGTGAGTGGGGTTGGAAATGCCCTCCTTGCCCCTCGGTTGAATAGAAGAGAGTTTGCATGCAAGGGTAATCATGTAATTTGATAATTATTAAGCAACTAATTTTCAAAGATTTATTTTTATATAATAAAATAAAAGTTCAAAAATTATAAAATTTATACCATAAAATAATTTGGATTTTATAAAATCACTTTCAAAATTTGTGAACAAAATATCTTTTAAAAGAAAATTTCTCCAAGGCTTATAATATTCCTTATAAATCAAAAATAAAGGAAATAAATAAATTTTTTCTTTGAAAAAAAACATGTACTACACATAAAAATTTTATAATGCAGGAATTCTCACTCACACAAACGTGCAATCGTTGAACATATTTACTTTCGGCTTTAAAATTATACCAAAACCATAAATAATATTACACGAAAATGCCGGTCGTAACAATTTTTCCTCTACACTCTCTCTTCCCCTCTGTTTTCCCTTTTCTTCCTCTCCTCTCTATCTCCATTTCTCCTCCCGTTGTTCATCACCGCCGTCGTAGCTTCGTTTTTCCGGTTCGTTTCCGGTGACCTTTGATCTGATTCTTTCTGGTTGATATATATATATATATATATATGTATATATACGTATACCTATGTATGTGTTGTGTGTGTATTCAGTTGAATGTGTGTGTGCCCCTGTTTCCCTGATTCTGGCCGCTGTTCTTTTGTTTTCCGATCGATTGTTGCAGTTGTGGTTGTGGCGCGTGTTGGTGCGCATGTTGTGCAGTTGGGATTTAATTAATTTTTGGTTTTGTGCAGGAATTTTGACTAATATTTCATGATATTAAATTTAATTCGTGCGGGATGTGATTTTAATAAATCGGTGAAATTTATTAGGACACCCGTGTATTTTCGGGCACCAATAAATTTTTCTGCCGCGCGCGATGAGTTTTTTTTATGAGCGTGCGGTGGACGGTGATGACCCTATTCAGAGTCCTAAATATTTTAATAAATAAAATGAGTTGTATAAATTGTTTTCGGGACTAAAAATTTAGTTATGTGGCGATTTGAATTATTTGTGTTGGGATTTGACGTCGATTGATGTTTCGACGGGTAGACCTATAAGCAGATGAGTCGCTGTCCAAATTTTTCTAAAATTTTCCTTCAATTATAAATCGAGTATATATATCTCGTTAATACAAATTAACCCTGATTGTTATGTGCATTATTATTGCATATATGTTATTGTTATTAATATGAATACGAGTCGAGAATTATATCGTTGGGTAATTAGTTAGTGAGGAAAAGTCAAGCATAATCGGTTGTCTAATCTAGGTTGTTTCAATTTCGTAGGATCGAGTCAAAGGACCCAGTAGTTGAAGTCAATTAGAGTTAAGCCAGAGTTAGTGCAAAGCTTCGCAAGGCAAGTACCCCTGCACTAATCTTTTACAGTTCAGTATATATGAATAGTTGTTGATTTAAATTACGTACTGAAATATAATGTTTTAAGTTACGTATTCCCCATATTTAAATATGTTTTACTGAACGAGGTTTTGGGGAAAAAGTAACTTCTGAAAATACCTATATCTAAATTGTGATAAAAAAAATTAAAAAGGGATTTTTAGAATGTGTGTTGTAATCGTTTAAACAGAGATAGGTGTAAATGATTTTGGAAACTGGATAAAAAAAATAAATCAGATATTGGATGGTCAGTTGGCGTAAGAGGTCCGTTATTAGGTAACGGCCCAACATGGTTGCGTAAGAGGCTAAGTCGGATGCGCGCACTGGTAGGCCGCTTAGTCTAGCATGACAGAGACCTAGCTAGTCTCTGAGTTCCGGAACGAAATTTATGGTGGGATAGACTGATCAGTTGTCCCTAGAATTCATCCCCTTTCATATATCTGATAAAGGTTTAATGGTTCCCGAAACGGAACAAATGATTTATAGTCCCCGTAACGGGACATGTGATTTATGGGTCCAGAAATGGACAGTGGTTTTGGAAAGAAATAGCATGCTAAAATTGAACTCTGGTATTTTTACACAGCACACTACAGATGATGTTATTTTGCAAAGCATGCTAGTTTTGATATCCAGTTTATACCTGTTTTATGGATTTTGTTTTTTGTATATCGGTTTAATATCTGTTCCTATACTGTTTTATACATCCTGTTACTGGTTATTCATATAGAGGTACTGTAGAGCAATGGATAGCTCACCCTTGCAGCTTGTTTTGTATTTATTTATTACAGATGTCTAGAAGACCAGGTCAGCGTAGAGTGTCAGCCTCCGGTCCCGTCTCCTCTAAGGTAGTTTGTATCAGGCTCTGAGGTCTGATGAGTTGCTGTAATAAGTGAGAGTGTCTGGTTTGAATAAGTTAGTGTGTGTGTTGTAACCTAAATAATACTTGAACCTATTTCGGCTCCTGGTTGGGGTCGTGTGTTATAATAAAGTTTATTTAGTAGTTTTTTTATAATTTATCATATTTTTGGTGACGTCAGCCCCTGACCCCGGGGTTGAGGCCGTCATAGTTGGTATCAGAGCTACAGGTTCAAGTCCCTAATTTAGGTTAAGAGATGAGTCAGTAAGGTGTAGGAAGTATGTCATATAGTGTGAGTTAGCAACTCATGTTGAGGAGCAACCTTAAGTGTCAGTCGAGGGTTCCGACGGCGTTACCCTGGCATCTATTAATATTTTAATAGACTTGCCTTAACCTTGTTATGTCTTTCCTGTATATTGTTATGATTGGCAGTGGCCTATAGTGATCTCCAGTTCTCCTTCTCGGGGAAACCCGTCAGACTCAGAAGATTCAGATTCTGAGCGGACATTGGATGTTGTAGCCGAGGAGACTCCCATGCCAGATACCGAAATAATTGAGTACAAGGTAACATGATTAAAAGCATTTAAATTCAAGGATTATAAGCAAGGATCATAAAGGACTATAAAATATTTAGAGAGGGTTAGGGAAGCCCAAGTAATAAGATCCCGGATATGATCCCTCAAACGATCAACGAGAACGAGAGTTAAGCGAACCGTAAAACAAATAAACGTCCAAGGGGCAAGCACATGCAAGTAACATGAGAAGGAAGCTTCTAAGATAAGCTAAAACATGTGGTTAGAAGCAAGGTGACATCATCACACCACAAGAATGAGATATGTGGCAAAATAGTGATGCAAGCAATGACATAAGCAAGTGAAAACAAGATATTTAGCCAATAATTAACCACAACCATGCATTATTTGCACAAATATCAAGGCAAGACAAGCAAGCAAAAGCTCTCCCCCATTTCTTTCTTCTTTCATTCGGCCTTTTCAAGAAATAAAGAAATAGATTTTCAAAACTCAAGTTCTAGGCCATGGAAAATTACAAGCTTTGTTTCCTTGGATCCTATATTTCATAACTTAGTTATACCATGAGTTTAAGATCAAGATTCCATGGTTTGCATAGCTAATCCACTTATCAAAGATGATGATGAATAGTAGTGAATAGTAACTTACTTTGATTTTCTTGATTTTTATGAAAGCTTAAGGTTGATTAAGCATAGATCAAGGTTCCTAGAGGCTTGTTAGTGACTACCCACTCTCCAAGGAAGGTATAAACTCTTGAACCCTTAGTTTTAAGTTTGGTTTGTTTGGATGATAATAGTGCTTAGATGAATGGGTTTAGGTTGATGTTGATGGATGTTGGATTGTTGTTGAATTGGTGATGATTTGGTGTAGTTTAAACTTTGGAAATCGTTAGGTTATAGCCGTCGTAATGCCCGATTTTCTATAAACTGTTTTGTGATTAACTGTTAGACCCGAACACCAACTTTTATAAACTAACCACTTCCATGCTTAGATAGGTTATGTTTCAAGCTTCGTTTTGATATGTGGTTTGCTTGAATCCGATGTACGGTTTAGGAGAAACGACCGTTTTAAGTAACGGTGTTTCGCAATTGAATCTTTACCCCTCGCCTTACTTTGAAACCTTGGTTAAGGCCCTTATATTACAAATTGGAGTATGAAACATTTATTTAAAGTGGATTAGGCAGTTGGTAAGGTGCTCGCGAAAGAATCGCCTTAAAATTCTTAATGGTTAATTTATTAAAAATGGTGGAGCCGAGGGTACACGAGCGACTTAAGTGAATCGTTAAGCGCTAAAGCGAACGTTAGGGTTCAATTGGTTAAAGTCTAGTTTCTTAAGCGACCGTGGTTTAATTCCGGCTCATGTTGTTGTTCATAGGTTACCGGACCCACTCTAAGCTTAAGTCTACCCCGGAGCACTCAGGCAAGTTTTCTACCCGTTATACTATTGTTGTGATGTAAAAATATGTATATGCATTATCTTGTGATAAATGCATGATTGTTATTAGCAAATTTTGCGATATATTGGAGCATGTGTTATGGTATATATGCATGCCTGTTTTCGAAATCTTGATTTCTAATTGTTGATTCAATTACTTATAAGTTGCATAATACCTATGTTAGAGATAAGCAGTAGTTGCGTATACCCTTAGTATAGGGGACCCAAAAGTGAACATTTTCTAAAACCGGGAGTCGATGTTCCCGAGTATATTATATATATTTTTATATATATTGATATAGTTTTCAAAACTATTAATCGAATAAGGTTTATTCGATAAGTTTATTTTATTTAATGAATATTACTTTGAATATTCATTCGAGGACTTATGACTCGGTTTATTTTATTTAATGAACATTAATTTGAATATTCATTCGAGGACTTATGACTCGCTTTATTTTGTTTAATGAATATTATTTTGAATATTCATTTGAGGACTTAAGACCCCGTTTATTTTATTTAATGAATATTATTTTGAATATTCATTCGAGGACTTAAGACTCCGTTTATTTTATTTAATGAATATTATTTTGAATATTCATTTGAGGACTTAAGACTCCGTTTATTTTATTTAATGAATATTATTTTGAATATTGATTTGAGGACTTATGACTCCGCTTATTTATTAAATAATATTCTTTATTTTATTAAAGAATAATGTTCCGATAATCAAACTTATTTTTGATTATTCTAATAAAGATAGTACTTTCGTATAAGTATATCTTTGGTTATTTAATATTCATTTCAAGTATAAGTTTTAAAACTTTTACTTCAATTATTTTTATAAAGATTAATTCTATATAAGTTTTGTCGTGTAGCTTTATCTATGGGATGAACTAATTATAACTTGAACGGTGGTAGTTCAAGTAGTATTCGGAAAAGATATAAGTATATTGGAGTGTCTTGTAACTTCATCTTTTAAACTTATATCTAGTAAATGATTATCTTGTGCATGTCAAAGATTTTCAGAAAAACGTTGAGACAAGGTTAGATATATGAGATCACCTTGCAACGATATTTTTATACAGTTATAAACTGGAACTCTGTGGATGTTATACATGTCAAAGGATTTCAAATATTGTGAAAAGTATATATATGTATATATATACTGAATATTTTGCAACTTGGTCGCGTTAAGATATCAACTTGGTTCATTTCTTCTTAACCAAGACTTTTTTTGAGTACTATGAGAATGCTCATATATTGTAAATTATTATACATATTATTTTGGTGGGCTTGTTGCTCACCCTTGCTTTCTTCTTTCATCACACAACATCAGATAGACAAGAATGAACAGGATCAAGCTCTCAATTCATGAGCGGATATGAAACGTTCCGCAGTTTCCTGTAGGCGTTGATGCCGTTGTAGCTGAGGTAGGATCTACCAATAGGCTAGGCTTTCAACTTTTGATGTACCAGACTTATGTATATTATGAATTGTAATAATGGCAAAGAATATGTAAATTTATTCAGAAACCCTTTTGAGGTGTAATGACTTATAATTGTGGGATAAAATGACTTGTGTTATTTTTGGTATTCATCTCTGAGACTATAACTTGTGGTGTGTGTGTATATTGTGGGGTCACAGTACGCAGTAGTTGATTGACTGTTAAGATTAAGTATTGATAAGGGAAATGGAACTCGTGACAACCCGAATCCCCGACCCCGGATTTGGGGGTGTTACAGAAGTGGTATAAGAGCTAAGCGTTATAAACCTCAGAGATGATGTGACGTTAAAATAATAAGTTCACTAAGATAATAAGGACTCTTGCCAAGTTCATAGTCGGACTACCTAACGTAGTACTGACAGTTAAAATCCTTGTGGGAACCCTTATAAATATCGTGATAGAAGCGTAGTTCGTTATCGTATATGGTAGCGGGACTCCGAACCCTGAGGTTGAGGAGCAACATCGCGATGATGTTTTATTACTAATTGGAGATCGGATTGTGGATCTGATAGAGCATCCTAACGCACGACCAGATGATGTTCATATTGAGGATGTAGCGGTTGAGGATGTTGTCCTAGAAGGGATTGTTGCTGAGGAGGATCCCGTGGAGGATCCTGACAAGAATGAATTAAGGACCACTGGGGAATTGATGACCATGGTTAGGGAAACTTCCAGAGGTAGGATTGGCCGGTCACTACCGGAGGTTCGTTCAAGTTTGTAAAGATAGTAGCCCCTTCAACGTGGCTACTCGTAAGATTGAGAAGTTCGAATGGACATAGAAATGTGAGAACAGCTTTTAAGAACTGAAGCAAAGATTGGTGACGGCCCCTATGATGGCGTTGCCGGACGGAAAAGGATATTTTGTGATGTGTAGTGACGCTTCGCATAAGGAATTAGGGTACTTCTTATACAGCACAACAAGGGTAATCGCGTACGCGTCAAGACAATTAAGGGAATATAAAATTCGATATCCCCACCCGTGAGCTTGGGCTCATGGCAATAGTTTGCCCTAAAGATTTGAGGCACTACTTATATGGAGAGAAGTACGAGATTTACATAAGCCGTAAGTACTCTAGTATATTTTCACGCAGAAAGAGCTCAACATGCGCCAGAGGAGGTGGTTAGAGCTAATCAAGAATTATGATTGGGAGATTCTTTATCATTCAGGGAAAGCCAATGTGGTGGCTGATGCCCTTAGTAAAAAGGAGAGACTCAAGATGATAATGTCTTTGGGAGAGTTTATAAGAGATTTTGAGAAAATGGAAATTAAATGAAGGTAACCGGAGCCGGTACCGAAAAGCTGTTTGAGATTGCAATACAGCCCGAATTATTAGAAAAGAATATATTGTGCAAGAAAAAGTGATGAATGAAGGAAGAGAGCCAATGACTGGAGAAGAGATTAATACCAAGAAAGATGATAAGGGAATAATGAGGTATTCCTACAGAATTTGGGTTCCAAACGTTTAAGAGCTTAAGGACTGGATCTTAGATGAAATCCATAGCTCGAGGAATAAGATTTAGGGCAAACCCCGAATGTGATAGTCAGGGAGGTCGCCATCAAGAAAGAAAGAACCCATAATATAATGAAATAAAAAACAAGGATTTTAACGTATAAGATAACCCTGATTATGGGAGAAGGATGAAACATTTCATACTGAGAAAACAGAAGTCGAGCAAGATAAGGAGACCCGAGATGGTGCTTCTATACGGCAATTCATGGACCTGTCTAAAAAAAAGAACTTAGAGTATTATCCCCAACCACCACCTTGAGGAAACAATGCGGTAGGAAATTCTTTCATGACCTTTAAGTCGCTATGCTCTCAGAGTTCCAAGGAAATAGCTGACCCAGTCGAGGCAAGAGCCTGGCTAAAGGAAATACAGGAATCATTTGAGATTCTAAATGATTAACGAGTCACAAAAGACTGTTTTTGTCACTTACCCTCCTAAGAGAGAGGCCACCCGCTGGTGAAAGGCCAAGAAAGGCACGGAGCCAGAGGTTATAATAAACTGATTAAAGTTCAGTCAATTGTTTTCGGGAAAGTACTTCCCAAGGTAATGGAGGTAGTGTAAAAGCTTTAGAGCCAGAACAAAACCGGACGAGTATGATGAATTATGAATCTAAGTTATAAAAGTTATCAAGATTCGTTCTGAGGACACGAATCCAGAATGACGGGATGTTTGAAATCAATGCTTATGTTGTGATGGTTCATGAAATGATTGTAATAGAAAGGATTATAAAGGCAATAGAGTTCGAGGAATGATAAGGGAGTTGGGTATGAGGAAACCCTAAAGACTCGTAGCAATAGAAGTAGAAAAGTATGTAATCGTCAAGATGAGAGTGATTCACCATGAGTTAAAGCTGATGGATGAAGGCATGAGGGACACATATATTTTATCCCCTGTAAGTTGGGAGGATTCGAGGAAACCTTGAGATAGTTCGAAGGATAAATAATGAGACGCGGATAGACTGAGGAGACAAGGAAGTAAGAAATTAGGAAAATTGGATGAAGGAAGTGACCTTCAAGAATGTGAAGTGTAAGACCGGTGGTTTGATACCCAGAAAGGGAGACGCCAGGTATGAAAGATATCCCAACATTGAGATGACTGTTGAGATAAACAACAAAAGTAAATAAGGATTTATTAAGAAGAAGTTCACGTTAAACACGACCAATATCTTCCAGAACATCCCTGTTGTCAATACCAAATTAGGAACGAAAAGCGGGTAACCATTGTTATCTTTTGAAGGCCATATTGATTGACCTCATTTTGAATACAGATGTTATTGTGAAATTAGGCATATACTATCAAAGTGGGAATGATTGAATAAGACACCCTTATGAGGGATATATGACTTGATTTATCCATGGAAGGATGCATGTACCTTTTTAAAGGTGGAATTAAGGATAAAACATCGGTAACTTAAAATGAATCCTAGGGGAATACATAAAGGTTATCATTTCACCCTTAATAGGGATAGTATGAGTTTTGACAGTATGAATTGGAAAGGATTAAGGTAATAACAACCTTCAAGGATCAGTGGAGAAAATTTTGAGAAGTATATAGACAATGATTCTGGTAATAATAAATGGTATCTTGGTATGCCCTGTATCTAGGGAATACAGGAGGAACGATTTAAGGATAACCTTAGAGATTTTACAAGAAGAAAAGTAATATTCAAAGTTCTCAAGAATAGAAATTTTGATAAAGGAAATGTGACGTAATTATAATAATGCCAGGTGGGCACGTGTTGAACCATAAGAAAGTATAGATCGACCCAATGAAGGTCGAGATTGGTGAAAACAAGTAGGACCCAAGATAAAAAAACGTCTAAAGTATGATCGAGAGTCAGTCGTGATAATGTTAACCTCAAAAAAAAAAGACCGAGGCAATAACTTAAGAAAAAATGGTGATATATTTTTTTACCAAAGCGTAAGGAAGAGCATTTTCATACAAGCAGTGATTGGAAATGAGGTAGAAAATTTAGTTGGAGGTGGTTAAAATGACATTGATTGTAAGGAAATTTTACTATCAGGAAAGGCCAAAGAGATGGCCGACACTTTAAGTGTAAGAGGACAATTATAGGCGCTCGTGCCAGAGGAATATAGTGATGATGGTTAAAGCTGTGAAGGTTGTATTATGGTTTAGAAGATTGACATTCCTTCTGATGACTGTGCAATACCCAACCGTAATAGTAGTTTGGTAAAGGTTTAATTCATGTAATAGCTGTGAATGGGCTATCAATCTTAGAAGGTCCTATCTTGAGAATAAGCCAGGACCATGTTTCAAAAAGGACTAAATGAACCTTTGAGTTAAGTCTTCTGTTGAAGGCATATAATTAAGAATGGTATTAACCTGCTATCGTTGCTTTGATTGAAACTCTTCTGCAATTTTATCTACTTCATGTCATATATACATCAAGTTCAGGAGATGTCCTTCATGGATCACAAACGGTGATATGTTACCTACTTAGAAGGTTTTGATACGGTAAGTATGGACTCCATATGGTTAGCTATTAAGACTTCATGGAAAACGAATGACTACAGTAGGTCAGCGGTGGACTATAGTAATGCAGGAATGATTCTACGAGTAATGAGCCGATTACTTACAACCAAGAGAGTTGTATTGTAATGGATGTTGAGATTGAGTACCACTAATCGGGTCGTGATGGTGTTATAGACTAATTAAGTAGACTATCTACCTATTGAATACTTATTCCTTCTTATCAATAGAGAGTCGTATTACTATACGAGGAAGGTTGTGGTGCCAGCATAGAATTTTAGTAACGATGATGTCTAGAATGAGATCCCAGATTCGATTTTCGATGTCGAGGGAGTTTCAAAGGTGATTGTGTATAAGCTCGAGCAAGAGCATGGGTCCATAGAATGATGGACAGAATAGCAAAAATATTTAGGCATGTGAAATGTGATGCTATTATACTTGATGTTGATTTATATACATATATGTTTTGTTCTCCTATGTTAAACCTCTCTAGTTCAGAGGTAGATTCCAAGCCAGATATTTTGTGGTAGTATATTTTATATATATATACAATTTTCTTCCGTTCGTTCTTATCTCTTCTTTTCATTTCATGTAAGCTGAGAAGAACAACCCTTCCAGAGGGGGAGGTATTGCCAAATGACTATCTATCTGTGTGATAGAAGCCTAGTAGGATACCACATATTGTTTAATTGCTTGTCAAGTACTAAAGGCTGGCCACCTTCTGTACTAACTATGCAATAGAACAAGTGTTCATGATCATAGTGATCTCTCAATAAATTCTTTTACTTCTATACGAAGGACCAAGCTTTCAAAGATGGAGGCAGCTAGAGATGAAGTGGTACCAAGTATGGTGGTATTCCGATTCTAACGCGTTCGTGATACTAAGGTTGACGTGGTTATTAAAAGGTTATAGAACGCTAATGAGCAAAAGTATAACCAGTATAATATTAGGAACGGAAGATAGTAGTGATTACGAACTGGAAAAGAATGGGTATTGAGAAGCAAGAGCTTTAATGCTAAAAGCTATGATGAGAGTCTGTGCAATAGACTTGAAAGAATTTGGAATGGTCACATAGCACGGATTGAGTTTTCTTACGATAATAGATCATATGTCATTATCGAGATGTCGCCTTATGAGATCCTTGAGGGAAGATAATGTCGATCTCCCTTATGTTAGGATGAAGTTGTAGAGCGGAAGATGCTCGGACCCGTAGTAGTCCAAAGGACCAGGGATATAATAGATCTAATCAGAGGACGGCTGGTAGTAACCCAAGATGGACATAAGAGGTATGCTGATTTGACTCGAAAGGACAAAGAGTATGAAATAGGGGACCTAGTAATGTTATAGGTATCCCTTGGAAAGGATTGATGAGGTTCGGAAAGAAAGGAAAGCTAAGTCCACAAATTATTGGACCCTTGGATATATTAAGACGTATTGGGAAGTTAGCATATGAGCTAGCCCTACCCCCGAATATGTAGCAAGTCATAACGTGTTTCACGTATCAATGTTAAGGAAGTGTAATTCGGATGCCAGATAAATAGGGGCATATGAGCGCATAGACATGCAACCAGACGTAACCTATATAGAGCAACCAGGAAGGGTTATAGATTGAAAAAGGAAAAAGTGCTTAGGAGAAGGGTTATCAAACTATTCAGAGTTTGATGGAAGAACCACAATGTGGGAAAATTTACTTGAGAGTTAGAAAGTGCAATGCTAAGAAAGTATCCCTATTCATTTTATATCTGATTCCGGGACGGAATCCTTTTAAGGAGGGGAGACTGTAATAACCCCAATTTTTGGAATTTTTGTAACCCTTATGAATAGTGATTTTGCTGATTAAGGAAATTTTTCATGCCACACTATGTAGGAATTCTTTTATTGATATTCTGAGATCTTATTAGTACTCCATAACGTATATGAGTGTATGTAAAGATCGTCAGAATCCAAATTCGAACACTTTGATTTTTCCCGAAAATCCACCAGATACCGAAATAATTGAGTACAAGGTAACATGATTAAAAGCATTTAAATTCAAGGATTATAAGCAAAGATCCTTAAAGGACTATAAAATATTTAGAGAGGGTTAGGGAAGCCCAAGTAATAAGATTCCGGATATGATCCCTCAAACGATCAACGAGAACGAGAGTTAAGCGAACCGTAAAACAAATAAACGTCCAAGGGGCAAGCACATGCAAGTAACATGAGAAAGAAGCTTCTAAGATAAGCTAAAACATGTGGTTAGAAGCAAGGTGACATTATCACACCACAAGAATGAGACATGTGGCAAAGTAGTGATGCAAGCAATGACATAAGCAAGTGAAAACAAGATATTTAGCCAATAATTAACCACAACCATGCATTCTTTGCACAAATATCAAGGCAAGACAAGCAAGCAAAAGCTCTCCCCCATTTCTTTCTTCTTCCATTCGGCCTTTTCAAGAAATGAAGAAATAGATTTTCAAAACTCAAGTTCTAGGCCATGGAAAATTACAAGGTTTGTTTCCTTGGATCCTATATTTCATAACTTAGTTATACCATGAGTTTAAGATCAAGATTCCATGGTTTGCATAGCTAATCCACTCATCAAAGATGATGATGAATAGTAGTGAATAGTAACTTACTTTGATTTTCTTGATTTTTATGAAAGCTTAAGGTTGATTAAGCATAGATCAAGGTTCCTAGAGGCTTGTTAGTGACTACCCACTCTCCAAGGAAGGTATAAACTCTTGAACCCTTAGTTTTAAGTTTGGTTTGTTTGGATGATAATAGTGCTTAGATGAATGGGTTTAGTTTGATGTTGATGGATGTTGGATTGTTGTTGAATTGGTGATGATTTGGTGTAGTTTAAACTTTGGAAATCGTTAGGTTATAGCCGTCGTAATGCCCGATTTTCTATAAACTGTTTTGTGATTAACTGTTAGACCCGAACACCCACTTCTATAAACTAACCACTTCCATGCTTAGATAGGTTATGTTTCAAGCTTCGTTTTGATATGTGGTTTGCTTGAATCCGATGTACGGTTTAGGAGAAACGACCGTTTTAAGTAACGGTGTTTCGCGAACGAACCTTTACCCCTCGCCTTACTTTGAAACCTTGGGTAAGGCCCTTAAATTACAAATTTAAGTATGAAACATTTATGTAAAGTGGATTAGGCAGTTGGTAAGGTGCTCGCGAAAGAATCGCCTTAAAACTCTTAATGGTTAATTTATTAAAAATGGTGGAGCCGAGGGTACACGAGAGACTTAGGTGAATCGTTAAGCGCTAAAGCGAACGTTAGGGTTCAATTGGTTATAGTCTAGTTTCTTAAGCGACCGTGGTTTAATTCCGGCTCATGTTGTTGTTCATAGGTTACCGGACCCACTCTAAGCTTAAGTCTACCCCGGAGCACTCAGACAAGTTTTCTACCCGTTATACTGTTGTTGTGATGTAAAAATATGTATATGCATTATCTTGTGATAAATGCATGATTGTTATTAGCAAATCTTGGGATATATTGGAGCATGTGTTATGGTATATATGCATGCCTGTTTTCGAAATCTTGATTTCTAATTGTTGATTCAATTGCTTATAAGTTGCATAATACATATGCTAGAGATAAGCAGTAGTTGCGTATACCCTTAGTATAGGGGACCCAAAGGTGAACATTTTCTAAAACCGGGAGTCGATGTTCCCGAGTATATTATATATATTTATATATATATTGATATAGTTTTCAAAACTATTAATCGAATAAGGTTTATTCGATAAGTTTATTTTATTTAATGAATATTACTTTGAATATTCATTCGAGGACTTATGACTCGGTTTATTTTATTTAATGAATATTAATTTGAATATTCATTCGAGGACTTATGACTCACTTTATTTTGTTTAATGAATATTATTTTGAATATTCATTTGAGGACTTAAGACTCCGTTTATTTTATTTAATGAATATTATTTTGAATATTCATTCGAGGACTTAAGACTCCGTTTATTTTATTTAATGAATATTATTTTGAATATTCATTTGAGGACTTAAGACTCCGTTTATTTTATTTAATGAATATTATTTTGAATATTAATTTGAGGACTTATGACTCCGCTTATTTATTAAATAATATTCTTTATTTTATTAAAGAATAATGTTCCGATAATCAAACTTATTTTTGATTATTCAAATAAAGATAGTACTTTCGTATAAGTATATCTTTGGTTATTTAATATTCATTTCAAGTATAAGTTTTAAAACTTCTACTTCAATTATTTTTATAAAGATTAATTCTATACAAGTTTTGTCGTGTAGCTTTATCTATGGGATGAACTAATTATAACTTGAACGGTGGTAGTTCAAGTAGTATTCGGAAAAGATATAAGTATATTGGAGTATCTTGTAACTTCATCTTTTAAACTTATATCTAGTAAATGATTATCTGGTACATGTTAAAGATTTTCAGAAAAACGTTGAGACAAGGTTAGATATATAAGATCACCTTGCAACGATATTTTTATACAGTTATAAACTGGAACTCTGTGGATGTTATACATGTCAAAGGATTTCAAATATTGTGAAAAGTATATATATGCATGTATATATATATACTGAATATTTTGCAACTTGGTCGCGTTAAGATATCAACTTGGTTCATTTCTTCTTAACCAAGACTTTTTTTGAGTACTATGAGAATGCTCATATATTGTAAATTATTATACATATTATTTTGGTGGGCTTGTTGCTCACCCTTGCTTTCTTCTTTCATCACACAACATCAGATAGACAAGAATGAACAGGATCAAGCTCTCAATTCGCGAGCGGATAGAAAACGTTCCTCAGTTTCCTGTAGGCGTTGATGCCGTTGTAGCTGAGGTAGGATCTACCAATAGGCTAGGCTTTCAACTTTTGATGTACCAGACTTATGTATATTATGAATTGTAATAATGGCAAAGAATATGTAAATTTATTCAGAAACCCTTTTGAGGTGTAATGACTTATAATTGTGGGATAAAATGACTTGTGTTATTTTTGGTATTCATCTCTGAGACTATAACTTGTGGTGTGTGTGTATATTGTGGGGTCACAGTACGCAGTAGTTGGTTGACTGTTAAGATTAAGTATTGATAAGGGAAATGGAACTCATGACAACCCGAATCCCCGACCCCGGATTTGGGGGTGTTACAGTCAGTGTCGGCTGTTAGGGATTTTCCACCAGAATGTGGCCCTAGTTCCTCCACCTCGAGACCACTTGCTCCACCCTCTGTTCCTTCAGGTGCATCCTCCCCGATCCCTTACCATGTTCACCGAGCAGTGAACTAGTCTTTGATCAGAGAGCAGAGCCCAGGGTTAGCAGCTCAGCTTGACCAGATTCTGGTCAGGCCTTTCCAAGGTATTCCTGCCCTTTCCACAGATGTGCAGGAGAGAGTTCGATCCTTGACTCAGGCTACAGTAGAGAGAGCTCGGACCATTGACCGATTCATTAGCTCCGAGTTTAGAGCTGTTCAGTACCAGGATCTCGTGAACTGGTTAGTATTTGAGTTAGGATCCATTGGTGGCAGTGGCAGTGGCTAGACCAGACTTGTTGTAGTGAGATACAGAGCTCGGAGTTAGTTGTAGGAGTTCTGTAGATGCTTTTCTTATGTATGTTCTCTATGTACTATAGCTTGTATTAGGCGGGGCTGCTATGACAGCCAATTTTGTTGTGTACTTAGTATATTATGAGTGTTGTACTGTAGTTGTTAGATGGATTTGTATTATTGTTGTACTATTATTTTCTGATGTTACGGTTGTTGGTTTTTTTTATTGCACTGTTGTTATTTCTGTTATTGTTATTGTTTTATTTGTTGCTGGATTGTTGAATTTAGTTATGCATCATGGGTGGACCCCAAATAAACAAGGAAGGGAATATTTAATTGTGACCGCATTCTCCTGATACATAAAACTGTTGCTACTCGGGGGCACAATTTTCATATAAAACCTTTTTATTGTGTTTCAGGAGAATGCCTCCCAAGAAAAATTTCCCGTCCAATTCCTCTAGCAAGAACTCTGAAGGGGGGCCAGTGATGGATGGATTACTAGATTTGCTGCGCCAATAGTCTAATCAGATGGCTCAGCAGCAAGAACAATTCCAGCAGCAGCAACAGCAATTCCTACAACAGCAACAACAACAACAACAGCAATTTATATAACAACAACATCAATAAATCCAACAACAGTTACAGCTTCAACAACAACCCCAGCCAAAAGAGTTGAACCAGACTGTTAGTTTCAAGTCCTTCCAGTCAGTTAAACCTCCAGAGTTTAAGGGCGAGGTAGACCCGATTGCTGCTAGAATTTGGCTTAAAGAAATGGAGAAAGCCTTCACCCTTATTCAGGTGAGTGATGATTCTAAGTCAGATTATGCTAGTTATTTTCTGAAAGGTGAAGCAAATTTTTGGTGGGAATCTGCACGTGCCTTAGAAGGAGAAGGCCCTGTTTCTTGGGCCAGATTTAAAGAGTTGTTTCTAGAGAAGTATTTTCCAGACTGTTTGCAGAGTCAGTTGGAAGTATAATTTTTGGAATTGAAGCAGGGAGAAAAGAGCGTGGCTGATTATGAGGCCAAGTTTACGGAGTTGGCTCGACTAGCCCCTGGATATGTGAACACTGAAATTCAGAAAACTAGGAGATTTCAGCAAGGACTAAAGCCGGAAGTTCGTAGTGGAGTGGTGGCGCTGCGACTTAATACGTATACCTCTATAGTTCAAGCCGCCTTGGTGATTGAGAGCGATCATAAGTTGGTCTCCAAGGAAAGGGGTGATCGGAAGAGAAAGTTTGAAAGTGGTACAGGTAATGCAGACCAGGAGGAGTCTAGTCAGAAGTTCCCAAGGAAGTTTGGCCAGAATAAGAATCGGAGGTTTAGAAGGCAAGGCAAGGCATGGCTCAGACAAATTCCGGTGTCACCTCAGTTACTTCTGCCCCAGTCCAGTCAACCAGGCTAGTTGTGGATTATAAGTTATGTGGTAGAAAGCATAGTGGTCTGTGCCGGAAGGATGTCCAGTGTTTTAAATGCGATAAAAAGGGTCATTATGCGTCAAAATGTAACCTAGGAAACATCGGAGTTACCTGCTTCAAGTGTGGTAAGGTTGGGCACATATTCAGAAACTGCAAGACGACTACTCAAGGTAGTTAGGGAGGGAATGAATCTCAGGGACCAGCAACTAGCACAGCAAGAGCCAGAACCTTTAAAATGACCAAAAAAATCTAATGCTCAAGATTCAGATGTGGTTGCAGGTACGCTTTCTTTAAATTCCGTGCATGTTAAGGTTTTATTTGATTCGGGAGCGTCTAAGTCTTTTATATCTAAAGGTTGTGTAAGTAAAATGAATTTGATGTTGGAAGATCTAAATGAGCCCTTGTCGATAGAGGTAGCTAATCAGGATAAAGTTTCAGTAAACAGTTTTTCCCTAGATGTCGAATAGAAATTTGTGGGCATCTCTTTTTGGTGGATTTAATACCCTTTCAGTTAGGAGAGTTTGATGTAATTTTAGGAATGGATTGGTTGTTTCAGCATAAGGAAAATATTGATTTTAAGAAAAAGAAAGTTTTGTTATATTCAGAAGATAATAAAAGGATAGCTTATCAAGGACAAAAACAGGACAAGAAATTTCTTTCTATCTTGGAAGCGAAGAAGTTATTGAGACAGGGTTGTGAAGCATATTTAGCCCATGTTGTGGACACTGAGAAGAGAGTACCTAAAGTAGAGAAGATTTCAGTAGTTAATGAATTTCCAGATGTGTTTCCAGACGAGTTACCAGGTTACCACCAGATCGGGGGATTGAGTTTTCTATTGATTTGATTCCGGGAGCAGAACCAGTTTCAAAGGCACCTTATCGTCTGGCCCCAGTAGAAATGAAAGAACTAGCTAAACAACTTCAGGAACTTTTGGATAAAGGGGTAATTAGACCAAGTGTATCCTCGTGGGGCGCGCCAGTGTTGTTTGTGAAAAAGAAGGATGTAAGCTTGAGATTGTGTATTGACTACCGAGAATTGAATAAGTTAACCATCAAGAATAAGTATCCCCTACCCAGGATTGATGATTTATTTGATCAACTAAAGGGAGCATGTTGTTTTTCCAAGATCGACTTAAGATCGGGCTATCATCAGTTGAAGATCAAGCCTGAAGATATACCGAAGACTGCTTTTCGAACCAGGTATGGCCATTACGAGTTTCTAGTGATGTCATTCGGATTGACTAATGCGCCAGCGACTTTTATGGATTTAATGAACCGGGTGTATAAGGAGTATTTGGATAAGTTTGTTATTGTATTTATTGATGACATCCTCATCTACTCAAGGACCAAAGACGACCATGCTGGACATCTAAGGATTACACTACAAAGGTTGAGAGAAAAACAATTATACGCTAAGTTCTCAAAATGCAAATTTTGGTTGGAGGAAGTTCAGTTTTTAGGTCATATAGTTGGTAAGGATGGTATTAAGGTAGACCCTGCGAAGATTGAAGCGGTATCCAGATGGGACCAACCAAAGACCCCGATGGAAATTAGAAGTTTTCTTGGATTAGCAGGCTATTACCGAAGATTTATGAAGGACTTTGCCAAGATTGCAACTCCGTTGACCAAGCTGACCCGGAAGAATGAGAGATTTGTTTGGACGGAGAAATGTGAAGAAAGCTTCCAAGAGCTAAAGAAAAGACTAGTGACAGTACCAGTGTTAGCATTACCAGATGAAACCGGGAATTTCATAATTTACAGTGATGCTTCTCTTAAAGGATTAGGCTGTGTGCTAATGCAACATGATAAGGTTATTGCGTATACGTCCAGGCAGTTAAAGCCCCATGAGCAGAAATATCCAGTTCATGATCTTGAGTTGGCGGCTATAGTGTTTGCTTTGAAATTATGGCGTCATTACTTGTACGGAGAGAAATTTGATATCTACACGGATCATAAAAGCTTAAAGTATATATTCACCCAAAAGGAGTTAAACATGAGACAAAGGAGATGGTTGGAGTTGATTAAAGACTATGACTGTTCAATTAATTATCACCCAGGTAAGGCTAATGTGGTAGCTGATGCCCTAAGTAGAAAAGAGAAATTAAATATGGCCCGTATCGTGGATGAATTAGCCCGGGACTTGGAAAAGATGGAAATCAAAATTCGAGTATCAGGTGAAGATCGGGAAAAGCTATACGAGATTACTTTCCAGCCAGCGTTAATGGAGAAGATTAAAAGATGTCAAGAAGGAGTTATGGAACGAGAATTGGAAGATCTGACAGGAGAAGAATTATGTACTCAAAAGGATAACCACGGTCTATATAAGTTTTCCTCTCGTATCTGGATTCCTAATGTAGCAGAACTGAAGAATGAAATATTGCATGAAGCACACAATTCTAGGTTTTCTAATCACCCTGGTAGCACGAAGATGTACCAAGATTTAAAGAAACACTTCTGGTGGCCAGGAATGAAGAAAGAGATTGCGGAGTGGGTTAGCAAGTGTCATGTGTGTCAGAGAGTAAAAGTAGAGCACCAAAGGCCCAGTGGATTGTTGCAACCTCTGGAGATTCCACAATGGAAATGGGCAGAAATTGTAATGGATTTTATGGTAGGCTTACCGAGAATAAGATCAAATCACGATGCCATTTGGGTGATCATTGATAGGTTGATAAAGTCAGCGCATTTCCTCTCGATTAATGAAAGGTATTCTCTGGAAAAGCTAGTTAAAATATATTTAGATGAGATAGTTACCAAGCATGGGGTACCTGTGTCTATAGTATCAGATCGAGATCCAAGATTTAGTTCGAGGTTCTGGACAAAGTTTCAAGAGTGTTTAGGAACTAAGTTAAATATGAGCACCGCTTATCATCCTCAAACTGATGGCCAGAGTGACAGAACGATTCAGATGATCGAAGATATGCTAAGGATATGTGCTTTGGATTTCAAGGGAAGTTAGGACGATCATTTACCATTAATAGAATTTTCCTATAATAACAGTTACCACGCCAGCATTGGAATGCCACCCTACGAAGCTTTATATGGATGAAAGTGTAGATCACCTCTATATTAGGATGAGGTAGGAGAAAAGAAAGTGTTAGGACCTGCATTAGTGCAGCAGACAAAAGAAGCAGTGGTATTAATTCAGAAAAGATTGGAAGCCGCTCAGAATAGACAGAAAAAGAATGCAGATTTACATCGAAAGGACATAAGTTTTGAAATAGGATCATTGGTATTACTAAAAGTTCCACCATGGAAGGGATTGATTCGATTCGGTCAGAAAGGTAAACTGAGTCCGAGATATATAGGACCATTTGAAGTTTTGAAGAAAATAGGAAAAGTGGCATATGAGATAGCTTTACCCCCGCAGTGGCAGCATATCCATAATATATTTCATGTGTCCATGTTGAAGCCGTACATTCCTGCCTCGAATCAAGTAATTGAATATGAACCGATCGAGCTTCAATCGGATTTATCCTATGCGGAGCAGCCAATCTAGATTTTAGACCGAAAGGAGCGTGTACTTAGAAATAAATCTATTCCTATAGTTAAAGTACTTTGGAGAAACCCTAGGGTAGAAGAGTCTACCAGGGAACTAGAGTCATATATGCTTGACAAATATCCTCACTTATTTAATTAGTAAAGGTTCTGAGGGCAGAATCTTTTTAAGGGGGGAAGGATATAACGACTCGTATATTTCTGTAATATTCAAATATGTAATTATTGCATAGATATTAAAAAAGAATTTATGGTATTTATGGTCTCTGTGTTAATTATTATTGTTTATATGTGATTGCTGGTTTGCGTGGTGTGTTTTATGATTAGCCGGGGCACAATGTATTTTTGTTTCACTTTTAAAAAGTGATTTTTATGACAATTCTATTTCCAAAATTATTGGATTGTCTCCAAAATTGTTTTTATAATTTTATAACCTTGCTAATTATTTTAGGGATTTTACAAAATTTGAAAATCAATATTTTGTTATTTATTTATTCTTCAATGATTTTCTGAATTCATTTAAATTGTAAAATCCATATTTAATTCTTGGATTCTTCAAAAATTATGAAACTCATATTTTATTATGTTTAAAATATTCTGAGAATTTTAAAAAAAAATTGGTAATTTTTAAGACTAATTTTACTCGCGTGTTGTTTCATTATTTCATTTAATGCGGGTATAAGTTGTGTGTGTAAAGTGTTTTAAAAATTATGAAAATTATATTTTTATTAACTTCCGAATAATTCAAGAATTTTGGTATTAAAATTTTAATTTTTTCGATAAATTTTAAAACACGATTGGTTCGTCAAACTAGCAAAAACGAACCAGAAATGTGACAGAAAGGATTTAAGGGACACGTGTAATACAATCAGAAGGTGGGAAGTGATACGTGTAAGAAGCAGGGGTTTTGTTTACAATCAATTTCTCGGTCTCTCTCTCGTTATCTTTCTGCTCTTCATCTCTCTTGCCTTATTTTTCCTCTACACTCTCGCTTCCCCTCTGTTTTCCCTTTTCTTCCTCTCCTCTCTATCTCCATTTCTCCTCCCGTAGTTCATCATCGCCGTCGTAGCTTCGTTTTTCTGGTGACCTTTGATCCGGTTCTTTCTGGTTGATGTATATATGTATATATACGTATACATATGTATGTGTTGTGTGTGTATTCAGTTGCATGTGTGTGTGCCCCTGTTTCCCTGATTCTGGCCGGTGTTCTTTTGTTTTCCGATCGATTGTTGCAGTTGTGGTTGTGGCGCGTGTTGGTGCGCGTGTTGTGCAGTTGGGATTTAATTAATTTTTGGTTTTGTGCAGGAATTTTGACTAATATTTTGTGATATTAAATTTAATTCGTGCGGGATATGATTTTAATAAATCGGTGAAATTTATTAGGACACCCGTGTATTTTCGGGCACCAATAAATTTTACCGCCGCGCGCAATGAATTGTTTTTACGAGCGCGCGATGGATGGTGATGACCCTGTTCTGAGTCCTAAATATTTTAATAAATAAAATGAGTTGTATAAATTGTTTTCGGGACTAAAAATTTAGTTATGTGGCGATTTGAATTGTTTGTATTGGGATTTGACATCGATTGATGTTTCGACAGGTAGACCTATAAGCAGAGGAGTCGCTGTCCAAATTTTTCTAAAAATTTCCTTAAATTATAAATCGAGTATATATATCTCGTTAATACAAATTAACCCTGATTGTTATGTGCATTATTATTGTATATATGTTATTGTTATTAATATGCATGCGAGTCAAGAATTATATCGTTAGGTAATTAGTTAGTGAGGAAAAGTCAAGCATAATCGATTGTCTAACCTTGGTTGTTTCGATCTCGTAGGATCGAGTCAAAGGACCCAGTAGTTGAAGTCAATTAGAGTTAAGCCAGAGTTAGTGCAAAGCTTCGCAAGGAAAGTACCCCTGAACTAATCTTTTACAGTTCAGTATAAATGAATAGTTGTTGATTTAAATTACGTACTGGAACATAATGTTTTAAGTTACGTATTCCCCGTATTTAAATATGTTTTACTGAACGAGGTTTTGGGGAAAAAGTAACTTCTGAAAATACCTATCTCTAAATTGTGATAAAAAAATTAAAAAAGGATTTTTAGAATGTGTGCTGTAATCGTTTAAATAGAGATAGGTGTAAATGATTTTGGAAGCTGGATAAAAAAATTAGATATTGGATGGTCAGTTGGCGTAAGAGGTCCGTTATTAGGTAACGGCCCAGCATGGTTGCGTAAGAGGCTAAGTCGGATGCGCGCAATGGTAGGCCGCTTAGTCCAGCATGACAGAGACCTAGCTAGTCTCTGAGTTCCGGAATGAAATTTGTGGTGGGATAGACTGATCAGCTGTCCCTAGAATTCATCTCCTTTTATATATCTGATAAAGGTTTAATGGTTCCCGAAACAGAACAAATGATTTATAGTCCCCGTAATGGGACAGGTGATTTATGGGTCCAGAAATGGACAGTGGTTTTGGAAAGAAATAGCATGCTAAAATTGAACTCTGGTATTTTTACACAACACACTACAGATGATGTTATTTTGCAAAGCATGCTAGTTTTGATATCCAGTTTATACCTATTTTACGGATTTTGTTTTTTGTATATCGGTTTAATATCTGTTCCTATACTGTTTTATACATCATGTTAGTAGTTATTCATATAGAGGTACTGTTGAGAAATGGATTGCTCACCCTTGCAGCTTGTTTTATATTTATTTATTAAAGATGTCTAGAAGACCAGGTCAGCGTAGAGTGTCAGCCTCCGGTCGCGGCCCCTCTGAGGTAGTTTGTATCAGGCTCTGAGGTCTGATGAGTTGTTGTAATAAGTGAGAGTGTCTGGTTTGAATAAGTTAGTGTGTGTGTTGTAACCTAAATAATACTTGAACCTGTTTCAGCTCCTGATTGGGGTCGTGTGTTATAATAAAGTTTATTTAGTAGTTTTTATTATAATTTATCATATTTTTGGTGACGTCAGCCCCTGACCCCGGGGTTGAGGCCGTCACACAGAGTCCTCACCAAAAACTGGCCACTGGATGTCAGCTCCGAGGCCTCTAAAAGCAGTCCCAAGCGCAAGGGTGAGCTCCTGAGCAAAACTGCTCTGCGTCTCGTACATAGCATCCATCCTCCTCGACAGCCTCCTATGCTGGGCTTCAGCCATCCCAGTACCCTCTTGAGCTCTAGAAAAACCAGCCTCATCACGCCCTGGTCTCGCCATGGTAGCACCGCGTGCTGGACGCCCTCCTGGAAGACGATAACCTAGCCCATGCTCCTCGGGCTGTCCACCAGTCCACTCATGCACCGCATTCAGAGTCCCGGAGTCAATAGGAGCGGCCGACAGCTGCAACTGCTCGTGAGACGACCACTGAACTCCCACTGCTCGGCAAAGCTTTGTAACCGTGGATGCATAAGGGATGTTCATGTGCTTAGCTCCCCTCAAAAACTTCAGAATTCCTTGGTAGATGAACTCACCAAGGTCCACATAGTACTCCTCATTCAAAATATCCCATAACAACTATGCTCGCTCAACTGTGACCTCATGTGCATCTGAAGTAGGAAAAATATTAGCTCAAATAAAGGCATTCCACGAACGGGCATACCTATTCATCGCAATCGCCGGAAAATGGCGATATTCGTTAGTCCCAGTCTTGAAGGTCCAAACTGTGCCCGGCCTACAGAGAGTAGCACAAATCAAATCCAAGTCAAAATCCTTAGCAGTCTTCTCGTTCCAATTCTCCTCCGTGGGCTTCCTCTGTCGCTGCCCAATCACACGGTGAATCACCTCAGGGTGATAATCCACCGTCATCCCCCGCACAACAGAAAACCCATTCTTTTCAGCCTTCGCGTTCACATAGAACTCGCGAACAATGCTCATCGGAACTGCCTCAGGTGACTCACAAAAAGCAATCCAACCCTTCTCAGCAATCATTGGCAACAACTCACCGTCCCTCCCCGATGGTAAGAATCCCCTCTCCTTCAAAATCGGCTTACCCAGAAGCCTAGTATACTCCTCCTCAGCAGCCCTATCAAACAAATGAGGCCTCGCAGCAGTACCCCTCGAAGAATCAGCAGTAGGAACAGTGCTGCTACTATCAATAGTCCTGGATCTCTTGGGTGCCATAGAAACTGAGAAAAAGTGTTTAAGATTTGTGTTTTTGAATATGGGAGATATTTTAAGGTTTGAAAGTGTATGGGGGAGTATATGGAATAGTTGTATGTATATATAGGGTAGAGATTAGGGTAAAATTTGGTTAGGAGTGGGTTTGAGGGTTAAAAACGTGGGTAATGGGAAGATAATTCGTGGGTAATGGGGCTGTGTTTTATTTTTGGATTTTTCAGATTTTTTTTAGATTTTTATAAGACTTAAAAAAAAATTCTTCCAGTCGGGCCCTGAGCGGTCGCTCAGCAAAGCTGAGCGGGCGATCAGGGGTCTTCTGGAATTTTTTTTTCCTTGCCCTATTTTTCTGATTTTTTTGTGGTTTTGGATAGGTTACTAACTTCTAAGGGTTCCTGTAACAACAAATCATGGGTTGCCTCCCAAGAAGCGCTTCTTTTTCGTCATTAGCTTAACGTTGCGTACCTTAATCAAGTTGACAATAAAACGGCACTAACCACTTCCCGGTTTACCGTGTCCCCATACTAATGCTTCAAATGCTGATCATTAACCTTGAATCCTTGGTCCGGATCATTCTCAAAAATCTCTACCGCTCCATGTGGAAACAGTTTTGACAATAAAAGGTCCAGACCACCTCGATTTCAACTTTCCAGGAAAAAGTCGGAGACGAGAGTTGAATAAAAGAACTTGCTGCCCCGGCACAAATGACTTAGGATATAACTTCCTGTTATGCCACCTTTTCACTTTTTCCTTGTACATTTTGTCGTTCTCGTACGCTTGGAGTCGAAATTCATCAAGTTCATTTAGATGAAGCATTCACTTCTTTCCAGCTGCATCTAGATCCAGGTTTAACTTTTTCAACGCCCAATAGGCCTTATGCTCAAGCTCCGCAGGTAAATAACATCCCTTACCATACACAAGTTGAAACGGGAACATCCCAAGTGGAGTCTTATATGCTGTTCTGTAAGCCCAAACAGCTTCATCGAGCTTTAAAGACCAATCCTTCCTTGAAGGACAAACAACCTTCTCTAAAATATGCTTGATCTCTCTATTAGACACTTCCGCTTGACCATTCATTTGCGGATGATAGGCAGTAGCAACACGATGATTCACATTATAGCGCTGCATCATAGAATTGAACTTACGGTTGCAGAAATGCGACCCTTCATCACTTATGATTACTCGTGGCGTTCCAAACCTTGTGAAAATCTGTTTATGAAGAAAATTCAACACTACCTTTGCATCATTCGTCGGTAGAGCTTTGACTTTTACCCGTTTTGAGACATAATTGACTGCCAGCAAGATGTACTGATTATTGCAGGATGAGACAAATGGCCCCATGAAATCGATTCCCCAAACATCAAAGACCTCGACTTCAAGCATCATATTTAACGACATCTCATCCTTCCTCGTAAGATTTCCCACTCTTTGGAAAAGATCACACCTTAAAACAAACTGATGAGCATCCTTAAACAATGTAGGCCAGAAAAAACCTGTTTGCAGAATACGAGCTGCCGTCTTCTCACCACCATAATGTCCACCATAAACTGTGGAGTGACAGTCTCGTAATATCCCCTCCGTCTCACAGAATGGGATACATCTCTTGATGATCTGGTCAGCTCCCTGTCTAAATAAATGCGGTTCATCCCACATATACCACTTCACCTCATGCAGAAACTTCTTCTTTTGAGCTGTATTAAAATTAGGAGGCATTATATTGCTTACAAGATAATTCACAATATCTGCGAACCATGGCTCTTCCTCCTGAACTGCGAACAACTGCTCATCAGGAAAAGATTCGTTGATCAATGTCTTATCATGTGAAGTAGACTCAGGATTCTCCAATCTAGAGAGATGGTCAGCTACTTGATTCTCAGTACCTTTTCGATCCTTGATCTCTAACTCAAATTCCTGTAGCAAGAGCACCCAACGAATGAGTCTAGGCTTCGAATCCTTCTTGGAGACAAAATAGCGAATAGCCGCATGATCAGTAAACACTGTCACCTTTGTCCCAAGCAAATAAGATCGAAATTTTTCGAAACCAAAGACTATAGCCAAGAGCTCCTTCTCAGTAGTGGTGTAGTTCATTTGAGCTCCATTTAAGGTCTTGCTAGCATATTAGACCACATGAAAGAGATTATTCTTGCGCTGCCCAAGAACTGTGCCCACCGCATAATCACTCACATCACACATCATCTCAAAAGGCTCTGTCCAATCAGGTGCTGTAATAACTGGTGCATTTATCAAACTCTTCTTGAGCGTCTCGAATGCCGTCAAGCATTCATCATCAAATTTTAAAGGCACATCCTTCTCTAGCAAGTTGCACAACGGCTTAGATATCTTCAAAAAGTCCTTGATGAAATGCCGATAAAAACCCGCATGACCAAGAAAACTACGGATTCCTTTCACAGAAATATGTGCTGGAAGATTTTCAATGACTCCCACCTTGGCTTTGTCCAGCTCAAGACCCTTTCTAGAGACCTTATGCCCAAGAATAATGCCTTCACGCACCATAAAGTGACATTTTTCCCAATTGAGCACCAAATTAGTTTCCACACACATTTTGAGCACCGCACGAAGATTATTCAAACATTCATCATACGAATGTCCAAAGACGGAGAAGTCGTCCATGAACACCTCGACATTATTTCCAATCATATAAGAGAATATAGCCATCATACATCTCTGAAAAGTGGGCGGTGCGCCACATAAGCCAAATGAAACTCTGCGAAAAGCAAACGTGCCAAATGGACAAGTGAAGGTAGTCTTTTCTTGATCCTCCGGTGCAATACATATTTGATTATACCCCGGATAACCATCCAGAAGACAATAATACTCATGACCGTCCAACCTGTCAAGCATCTGATCAATAAATGGAAGAGGGAAGTGATCATTTCTCGTGGCCTTGTACAACTTTCTCTAGTCCATGCATACCCTCCATCCTGTGATTGTTCGAGTGGGGATGAGCTCATTCTTCTCATTTGCTACCAAAGTAATACCTCATTTCTTAGGTACACATTGCACTGGGCTCACCCAAGAACTGTCAGAAATAGGATAAATGATTCCTGCATCCAGCCACTTCAGAATTTCTTTCTTCACCACTTCTTTCATGATAGGATTGAGTCAGCGTTGTTGCTCAACAGTCGGCTTACTACCCTCTTCTAGCAGAATTTTATTCATGCTGTACGAAGGGCTGATCCCCTTGATGTCTGCTATAGTCCATCCGATAGCCGATTTGAATTCTCTCAAGATCCTCAGGAGCTTGTCCTCCTCACTACTTGAAAGGTCAGATGCAATAATAACATGTAAAGTAGATGCATCACCTAAAAAAGCATACCTCAAGTGTTCAGGCAATCGTTTAAGCTCCATGGTAGGTGCTTCCTCAATAGATGGTTTGAGCTTTCCTTCAGCATTTTTGAGGTCAGAAGTACCAAGAGATTCAAATGGCATGTCTAGTTTTCGCCTCCAAGAGAAGCATTTAGATATTATAGTTGATCATTGCCATCCTCATCCTCACTGTCAAAATCCCCCACTAAGGCTTTCTTTAATACATCAGACATTAGCATCTGATCAAGTTCTGAAGTAACCGAAGAATCAATCAAATCTACTTTTAAGCACTCCTCATCTTCTGTAGGGAATTTCATCGCTTTGAATACATTGAATGTCACATCCTGATCCTGCACCCTCATAGTAAGTTCACCTTTTTGCACATCTATCAAGGTACGACCTGTAGCCAAGAAAGGTTTCCCCAAGGTTATGGGAATCTTCTTATCTTCCTCGAAGTCCAGAATAACAAAGTCTGCAGGAAAGAAGAGCTTATCCACCTTTACTAGCACATCCTCCACTATGCCTCGTGGGTATGTAATAGAACAATCAGTCAATTGTAGAGACATGTAGGTGGGCTTTGGATCAGGCAAATTCAACTTTTTGAAGATCGATAATGGCATCAGATTGATGCTTGCTCCCAAATCACACATGCACTTTTCAAAAGACAACTTGCCAATGGTGCAAGGAATGGTGAAGCTACCTGGATCTTTAAGCTTGGAGGTAACTTTTGTTGCAGTACGCACTGCATTCTTCCGTTAGAGCAACGGTCTCAAGTTCATCCAGTTTCACCTTCCTTGAAAAATACTCTTCATAAATTTCGCATAACTAGGCATTTTCTCCAAAGCCTCAGCGAAAGGTATATTGATGTGAAGTTTCTTGAACACCTCCAGAAACTTACCGAACTGCTTATCCAACTTTTGTTATTGCAATCTCTTAGGGAAAGGTGGTAGAGGATAGAGCTGTTTCTCCCCTGTATTACCCTCAGGCAAAGTGTGTTCCACAGTAGTCTTCCTTGGTTCTGCCGCTTTCTCCCGTTGCTTAGCTTCTTCATCACCAACTTCAGCTTCTCCTTCTTTTGCTTTTTCAGCATCAACAACTTTTCCAGACCTTAGGGTTATAGCCTTGACTTGCTCTTTAGCTTCCTTCCTGCCTGGCACTTCAGTATCACTGGGAAGTGTGCCAGGTTGACGATTGAGCACTGCATTAGCTATTTGACCGATTTGATTTTCCAAGGTCTTGATAGAAACCGCCTGACTTTTGCATAACAGCTTAAGTTCCTCAAAATCAGCACTAGAGGGTGAAGCTATACCTCCTTGTTGAGGATATGATTGCCTTTGAGCATAATGTTGTGGTTGCTGGAATCCAAGTGGATTGAACTGTTTACTTACGCCTTGCTGATATGGTTGCTGAATAGCATTCTGATTATTACTCCAGCTGAAATTTGGATGATTTCTGTTGTTAGGATGATAAGTAGCTGGCACAGGCTGCTGCGGTCGCTGATAATTGTTCACATACTGAACAGAATCATTAACAAGAGAACACTGATCCTTAGCATGAGAACCTGCACAAAGCTCATAGACCATAGCTATCTGATTGACTCCATAGGTGGCTAGAGAATCGACCTTCATAGACAGCGCTTGGAGCTGCGCTGCAATAGCTGTAGTTGCATCAACTTCCAGAATACCTGCTACCTTCCCAGGCATTATCCTTTGAGTTGGGTTTTGATGCTTATTTGCAGCCATAGTCTCAATCGGATTATAAGCCTCAGTATAGCTTTTGGCCCACAAGGCGCCTCCAGCTGCTGCATCGAGCATGGGCCGAGATTGGGCCCCCAAACCATTATAGAAACCAGTGATCACCATTCAATCAGGCATATCATGATGTGGACACTTTCTCAACATCTCCTTGTAGCGCTCCCAAGCTTCGCACATAGATTCTGTAGGTTGCTGCGCAAACTGAGTAAGAGCACTCCTCATAGCCGCAGTCTTTTTCATTAGATAGAACTTCACTAGAAACTTTTGCGCAAGATCTTGCCAAGTACTGATAGACCCAGCTGGTTCAGAATGTAACCAGTCCTTAGCTTTATCCCTCAGTGAGAATGGGAAAAGCCTCAGCTTGATAGCTTCATCAGTTACACAATTGTATTTGAAAGTACTACGGATCTCGACAAAATTCCTTATGTGCATGTTGGGGTCTTCAGTTGCAGCACCTCCGAAAGAAACGGAATTCTGCACCATCTGAATAGTGCCCGGCTTGATTTCAAAGTTATTGGCCTCAATAGCCGGGTGCATAATGCTTGACTGAATGTCATCAATTTTAGGCCGAGAAAAGTCCATAAGAGCCGGATCTGCCGGAACTATACGATCACCCATGATTACTGGCTCTTTCTGCTTACTTCCTGAATCCGAGTCTTCAAAATCTATCTTCTCCGGAATATCAAGAACTTCGTCTATCTCCTCAGCCGTATCTAAAGTCCTCTTGCGAGTACGAGAACGTGTTTGCATAAACGCTCGCTAAATACCTGAAACACAACCGGAAACAATAAGTAACACGTCTTAATCACTGAGTCCTAATGACCACTGATGATAAGTATATAAACTAAACAAATACGCCGAGTCCCCGGCAGCGGCGCCAAAAACTTGTTAGGGAGAAAACACGCGCTAATAATATACGCAAGTATACGCGTTCACAAGTAATATAGAATACTTTCTAGTTCATTCCCACAGAGACTCAGACTAATTATGTTCAATTAACACTCACTCACCAATGTATGATTACTTCTCAATGTTAAGACAATAACACTTAGATTGATTAACTAATTATTAACTACAATTAACTATGAGAATTAAGCACTTAATTAACACTTGAATTAACAATATTAAAACACACTTGAGATCACAACTTCATTACTACTTCGTTCAGTAGTCATTGTTATTACCCTTAGCATGCAACAGTGATGATATTAATCGAACAACACGAAACTGATAAAAGCCAACTTTCATTGTACTAATACCATTCTACCAAGCATCCACAATTAAGATAGAAGTTGTATAGGCATCAATTATGTTGAGACCCTATATGTCTACAGAATTTGACAACATAACGATTTAAGCACAAGTTATTCCTTTTGATAACACAGGGCAAGTAAAACGGTTAGAGTTACCCACTAATCATGCATACTCGTACATGAACCTATGATAGCATGGCAAGTTCTAAACCTCAAGATCCATCGTCGCTTTACAAGAGATTAACACCCTATCTTATATGTTCGTGACGCACATAAGACGAATAAGCACAACCAATACTAGATATCATATAATTATCACACACTAAGGTATTAAATAACTAACTAAAGAATTTCATAGTAAATCCGTTACGACCTCATGATCATGATTAGCCCATGATAGCACTCATCGTCATCATGGGTTCATATGAAAACATGGTAATAACACACGAGAATAATAACTAAAACTACTTATATTAAACCAGAGTACGTCACAAGAGTAAATAGGTTCAAAGTAAAGAAAACTAGCATCCAACGTTACAACGAAATAAAGAATCACACGAAAATATGCTTCCTCTTCCTTGTGATGTGCTAAAACGGTCTTCTTCCTTATCTCCTCGCTCCTTGATTAATACTACGATCCAACCTATGTGAAACGTCTCTGAAAACTACTAATATAGGAGTCCTATAAAACCCAGCTAACTCAGAAGTTGGAAGTTAAACAGAACCAGGAGTCTAAAATAATTAATCTAAAATTCTGTCCCTGAGCGGCCGCTCAGCATTCCTGAGCGGGCGCTCAGCTTCCTGAGCGGTTGCTCAGTAGAGCTGAGCATGCGCTCAGACCCTTTCTGGAAAATGCTCTGTTTCTGCTCCAAATCTTTGCTGCAACCTGCTCCTATCTTCCCACTTGCAATGCCAAACACATGCCAAGGCTTATTCTTGATGAAATCTCTCCAGAAATGCAATTAATACCCTGAAATGCACAAACACTAGAAAAACGCATCAAATACACAAAATACTTGATTTCAAGACATCAATTCAAGCCATTATAAGACGTTCTAAGTGGTATAAAATGCCACTTATCAGTTTCCAGAACTTGGCTCATCAGAACTTGATGAATCAGAAATTGAAGAGCCTGTTGTAGGTTCTGATGCTTCTTGAGATGTGGTTGGATCTTCAGTATGCTCCCCCTGCACAGGTGCATCTTGCTTTGGCGTAGTCACCACAGTTGCAATAACATCAGAGTTAAATCCCTCAGAGTTTGTAGTATCAGGATTTAGACTGTCAGGATTTACAGAATCAGAATTTAACACTTCATTTTCGAATCTCAGCTGATCATGATCATTGAAATCTTCAAGTCCAGTATTCTTCTTATCATCAAAAGAGACATTGATAGATTCCATGACAACCCTTGTTCTTAAATTGTAGACTTTGAAGGCTTTTGTGGAAAGTGGATATCCAACAAAAATTCCTTCATCAGCTTTTAGATCAAATTTGGATAGCTGTTTAGGATGAGTCTTAAGAACAAAACACTTGCATCCAAATACATGAAAATACTTCAGATTTGGCTACTTTTTCTTCACCATCTCATATGGTGTTTTTCCATGCTTGTTAATGAGTGTAGCATTCTGAGTAAAACAAGCAGTCTGCACAACTTCAGCCCAAAAGTAGGTTGGCAACTTTGCTTCATCATGCATAGTTCGTGCAGCTTCAATAAGAGTTCTATTCTTTCTTTCTACAACTCCATTTTGCTGTGGAGTTCTAGGAGCAGAAAATTCCTGCTTTATTCCATGGTCTTTGCAGAACTCTTCCATGATCAAATTCTTGAACTCAATGCCATTATCACTTCTTATGATCTTCATAGAATCTTTGACCAATTTATCCAGTTGCTTGACATGATCAATCAAGATAGATGCAGTTTCACTTTTTGTGTGCAAGAAATACACCCATGTGTATCTGGTGAACTCATCCACTATGACCATGGCATATTTCTTCTTTGCAATAGACATGACATTCACTGGACCAAATAGATCAACATGTAGTAGGTGATAAGGCTCAAGAATTGATGATTCAGTCTTGCTCTTGAATAAAAATTTTCTTTGTTTTGCCTTCTAACATGAATCACAAAGGCCATCAGGAGCAAATACTGATTTTGGCAGTCCTCTCACAAGATCTTTCTTGACTAGTTCATTTATATTGTTAAAATTTAAATGAGAGAGTTTCTTGTGCCAATCCCAGCTTTCTTCAATTGATGCTCTACTCAACAGACAGATTGCAGAACCATCAGTACTTGTTGAAAGCTTGGCTTCATGAATGTTACCATGCCTGTATCCTTTTAGAACAACTTTGCCTGTAGATTTGCTTACAACTTCACAGTGTTCTTCAAAGAAATCCACATGATAACCTCTGTCACAGATTTAACTAACACTCAGCAGATTGTGTTTAAGTCCTAAGACTAGAGCTACTTTTTTAATGATGACATTCCCAAGATTGATATTGCCATATCCCAGAGTTTTTCCAATGTTGCCATCTCCATAAAAAACAACTGGGCCAGCTTTCTCCACAAAGTCGGATAGCAGGGCTTTATTTCAAGTCATATGTCCTGAACATCCACTGTCCAGAACTAGGATGTTCTTCCTGTTGCCCTGCAATCACAAAAACCACTAATGATTAGTTTTAAGGACCCAAACTTGCTTTGATCCTTTGGCCTTATTAAGTTTGTTAACATTTGCAGCGGATTTAGCATCAGAGTTTATGTTAGCAGTTTTCTTATCAGAATTTGCAATATCAGACTTTGCATCAGAACTTACACTAGAAGGAATAATTACAGAAGGTTTTATTTGATAATAATCATAGTACAAACTATGATATTCCTTACAAGTATAAATGGAATGCCATAAACTACCACAATGAAAACAAGGATTTTGTGGCTTATATCTAACAGACTGACTCTTAACTGCTGACTTTGAGGGTAATGAGTTTATGTTCTTATTCTTCCTGCAAAAAGAAGCCAGATGGTTAGAATTTCCACAGTTATGACATGTTTTTCTAGGAGCATTAGGAACAGGCTTATAATTGTTACTTTTGTTCACACCTTTCTTTCCATTCCTATTTTTCCTAGGCGGCTTTACCTTGTTTACATTTTTAACCTCTTTCAGCTTATGCTTAAGCTGCTTCTTAGTCATTAAGCCTATGTTAACTTCAGTTGGCTTATCCTGTTTAGGTTTGTCAGAAGTTAATTTCTCCTTAGCTTCTGATTTCTCAATATCAGTCTTTGCAGTTACAAACTTAACGGGATTTACCTTTCTATCTTTCTGAGTTTGATGGAACATGACTAACTCTTTTTCTAAATAATCATTCCTCTTTTTATAAGCAAGATTTTCAGAAGTTAATCTTTCACATATTAAAGTTTGATCTTTATAACTAATGAACATGGTTTTAAGATATCTTCTCAACTCAGTAATATCATCAGTATGAAAGGCATAAGTAGTTTGAGGTACCTTTAAGTCAGTAGTATCAGAACTGCTATCAGCATTTGCCATCAAGGCATAGTTTTCCTCATCCTCAAAATCTGAAGCATCTGACCAGCTTTTCTTCTTTGTGACAAGAGCCTTGCCTTTGTCACTTTTCCCTTTTCTGCAATCAGGAGATATGTGGCCTTTTTCACCACAGTTGTAACATTCAACATTTGAGTAATCTCCTCTTGAGACTTTCCTCCTTTGCCTTCAGATTTTCTGAATCCTTTCTTATCAGAACTTGCACCTTTCCTGGAAAACTTCTTTCCTCTCCTGAATTTCTTGTATGCAATCTTTGTGATTCCTTTCACCATAAGAGCACACAGCTTCATCATCTCTTCATCAGGGTCCATCTCAGGTATACTTTCTATTTCTGAGTCCTCATCAGTTTCAGAACTTGATGACTCAGTATCAGACTTTGTGATGAGAGCTTTTCCCTTGCCTTTCCTTGAGGCAGCTTCTTTGGGACTCCTCCTCAGCCACAAAGGCAACTGTCCTTGACTTTCTTCCATTCCTCTTGCTTCTTTGTTCCATCTCAAGTTCATGAGTCTTGAGCATCCCATAAATTTCATCAAGAGTTGTTTCATCAAGATTATAGTTGTCTCTTATTATTGTGGCCTTCAAATTCCATCTTTCAGGAAGAGCAAACAGGAATTTAAGATTTGAATCATCAATATCATACTCTTTGTCAACTAGTGACAAATCATTTAAGAGTTTGACAAATCTGTCATATAAACCAGTTAATGACTCATCAGGATTTGAGTCAAAGTGCTCATACTCTTGAGTGAGTATAGTCTTCCTGTTCTTCTTGATTGAATCAGTTCCCTGATACCTTGTTTCCAAAATATCCCATATCTCTTTTGCAGTCTTGAATTGAATTACCCTGTTTGACATGACATTATCAATGGCACTATGCATCAAGTGTCTTACCTTTGCATCATTTGCAATCGATGAGATATCTTCAGCAGTGTAATCACTTTTCTCCTTTGGTACAGACTTTGCTGGCTGACCTGCAACTTTCACAGAGAGTTTGGTTGGCATATGTGGTCCTTCATTAATCCTGTCGAGATATTCTGGATCTGTAGCTTCCAGAAACATAGCCATCTTCACTTTCCATATGGAATACTCAGAAGGTTTCAACATGGGAACTCTTATAGTCTCATATCGACTATGGGTTATGGTTTTTGGAGGTTCTTCAGTTTTGGTAGACTTGGTTGGAGTTTCTTCTTCAGACATGATTGTTTTTGGATCTTAAACTGTATGTGTGTTAACAGATCTGCTCTGATACCACTTGTTAGGTCACACACACTGTAGAAGGGGGTTGAATACAGTGTTTACAACAATCAAATTGAATATCAGAACTCAAGTAACAGAAAATAGATTTTATTCAACACAATAAACTCTGTTACAATATAGAACTGTCCTCTCTCAGTGATGAACAAATTATCACGAGAGCTGCTAGGGTTATAATGATTAATAACTTCGATAATGATAACACTTATAGTGTAAACCCTATGTCTGTGTTTATATACTACACATTTACAAGATAATGTTCTAATTGATATCGAATATAATTCTGCTTCCTAAAATATATCAACTAGTTATCTTTTCTTCCAAGTATTCTATTCTTCATAGAATTCCTTCTTCATGCATATTTCTTTCTGTCTTAGTCTCGATATTCTTTCCTTTCAATCAGCCGCCTTCCTTATCTGAAAGTCATCTTAAGTCCTGATATTATCTCCTGATAAATATCTTCTGATAACTTAAGTTCTGATAACTTAAGTTTTGATATCTTAAGTTCTGTCTTCAGTATAAGTGCTGATTTTCAGTTAAGTATTGATTTGTCCTGTTAGTTAAGATCTGAAAACTAAACAGAAATCATATTACACATAATATTATCAAATATATCTAACATAATTCTTTCCTTTAGGTTTGGGTACCAGCTTCCATACTTTATTCCTTTCAAATTGGTTTAGATCTTCCTGCATAGCTAAAACCCAATCAGGATCCAACAAAGCTTCTTTTACCTTCTCGGGCTCTTCCAGTGACAGGACGCTGCTATATAGACATTCTTCTTGAGTTACTTTCCTTGTTTACATGCTTGAAGATGCATCACCAATAATTAGTTCAAATGGGTGATCTCTAGTCCACTTCCTTTGTTATGGTAGATTAGCTCTAGATGAAGAGGCCTCAAAGTTGTCTTGATGTGTGACTGAGTTTTGATTTGAAAAAACTCCCCCTGAGTTTGTGGATCTTTGACTTGAAGTTGGGGTTTTTCTGTGTGTGATCCATATTGACTTTCAACCCCTATTAATGGCTCAACGGATGTTGAATTTTGCCTTTCGACAGATGATGCAGTTTGTCTTTCAACGGATGATGCATCTTGTCTCTCAACGGATGTAGAATTTTGTGCATCATTTTTTGCTGACTTTTCTGTATTTTCCTTAAAAATTATTTCTTGATCACTTTCACCATCACTGTCATCACAGTTCATCTCAACATTATCAAATTTGAGGCTTTTATGGAAACCTTCATCTTGCAGTCCTTCAATATTCTTATCATCAAACACAACATGTACAGATTCCATAACAAAGTTGGTTCTGAGATTGTAGACTCTGTATGCTTTCCCAACTGTATACCTAACAAAAATACCTTCATATGTTTAATGTTGGCTTCATGTTCTTGAATAATTGATAGGGAGTCATGTATTTTGCTTGATTGACCAAAGAAATAGTCTAAGTATAGCATGCAATATTCACAGCTTCTGCCCAAAAGTAAGTTGGTAACTTTGATTCTTCTAGCATTGTCCTTGCAGCTTCAATAAGAGATCTATTCTTTCTTTTCACCACTCCATTTTATTGTGGAGTCCTTGCTGCTAAAAACTCATGCATGATCCCATTTTCTTCACAAAATAACCTCATTACAAAATTCTTGAACTCAGTTCTATTATCACTCCTGAATCTTCTAACTTTAAGATCAGGATGATTGTTGACTTGCCTTATATGATTGATAATTATTTCACTACCTTCATCTTTAGATTTTAGAAAATGTATCCAAGTGAACTTTGAGAAATCATCCACAATCACTAGGAAATATCTTTTCTTTGAGATTTATAACACATTGACCGGTCCAAACAAGTCCATGTGCAATAGTTGCAGTGGTTCTTCAATTGTAGATTCAAGCTTCTTTCTGAATGATACCTTGACTTGCTTTCCTTTATGATAGGCATCACACAGTCCATCTTTTGAGAACTCAACTTAAGGAATGCCTCTGACTAGGTCTTTCCTGACTAATTCATTCAAAGTCTTGAAGTTCAGATGGAACAATTTCTTGTGCCACAATCAACTTTCATCTTGACTTGCTTTGCTGAAAAGACAAGTAATAGAATTCGCACTTGATGAGTTGAAGTTAGCTAGATACACATTACTTTTTATCACTCTAGTGAGAACCACTTAGTTGTTCTTTTTGTTTGTAACAACGCAGGCTTCTGAATTGAATGTTACTGAGTTGCCCTTATCGCATAGTTGGCTGATACTCAAAAGATTGTGTTTGAGTCCATCCACTAGAGCAACTTCTTCAATGATGACATTGTCTTTAGAAGTCAAGCCATATCCCACAGTATACCCTTTGCTGTCATCTCCAAAAGTAATACTTGGGCCAACTCTCTCCTTGAACTCAGTGACAAGGGTAGAATCTCCAGTCATGTACCTTGAGCAACCACTATCCAGATACCAAAGATTCTTTCTATTTCCCTGAACACATCAAAATCAAATCAAGTTGATTTTGGTACCTAAGTTTCCTTGGGTCCTGTATTGTTAGCCTTCCTTTTAGGTTTCTTAGGCTTATCCTCATTTGACTTAGGTGACTGAGATTCAACCTTGGTAATTGGAGTAGGGCTTTGAAAACCATTCATAATTGCGGAATTATGATGCACAGGTTAGTTAACATGAAATGGCATATTATGTGCAAACATGTTATTCCAGTATGGCATGGTAAATGGCATTTGAGGTATGTAGCATAGTAAGGATTTTGTGCAAATGGCATATTATAAAATTGTGCATTCAAATTCTGTGCATGCATAACATTCATAGGCATTTCGGGCATGTTGGGAAATGGGGGAGGTACAGACATGGGTGCAGGCATGGCAGATTTACAATTAACAGACAGATAATTAACACTACCACACTTAACACAGATTTTTCTAGGTGCATATTTATCAGGTGTATAGTTGTTATGTTTCTTAATTCATACTTTCCCATTCCTATTATTTTTCCTTTTGGACTATGCCTCAACCTCAATTTTCTCCACTCTGTCATTCAGTTGCTTCATTGACAGATGCCCCACATTAACTCTTTTGTTCTCCTTGACTTGACTAAATTCTCCTGTAATAAAGTTCTTGGAAACTGATCCATATTTCTCATTGAGTTTAGGTAGCTTAGCTTTGCTAATTGGCTTTCTTTCATTCGACGGATGTGGTTTCTTGTCTTTCGATGGATAATCCCTTTTATCTTTCGACGGATAATCTTCATTATCCTTTAAATCCACATTCGTTGAAAATCCTTCTAATACAACAGGATCCAGTTTCTCCTTGCTCTTTCTATAGGCTTCTTCACAGAATGATTCTATACCTTGAACTTTAGCGAATTGGGTATGTACATCTCTTGATGACTTCCAAGCTTTGATAACCTCTTGCTCTCATTCAAGCTGCTTTCTTAAGATCTCCTCTTTCTTTAAAGATTCAGTCAGTTTCTCTTTAGCAATTGTACATTCTATCTTTAGTTTCTCAAACTCAACAAATTGAGTTTCTAGCACAGTATTTCTCTCACTTAAAAATAGATTATTCTGTTTAATTTTTATGTTTTTTTTAGTGAGTGATTTAAGTGTAACACACAAGTGATATAATTCTGTTGTCATGTCATTTATAGCATCATTACACTCATCTTTAGAAAGGTGTGCTAGGTTAGTAGTGATTACCTGATTTCTTGAAGAACTGACCTCTATTTCATCCGATTTGGCCATTAGATCTAGATTGATATAGCTTGTTTCTTCATTCTCATCTACCCTATCAGCTACCCAATCTTTTTCTTGAGTTAGGAAAGCCCTTTCCTTTTGTTTGAGCAGTTCAAAGTACTTTTTGTAATCCACAGGCTCAAACTTCTTTTTCTCAGAATCAGGCTTTCTGCATTCACTTGCAAAATGACCACTCGAGCCACATATGAAACATTTGAATTTCGATTTATCCACTATATTTCTATTTGGCTTGGATGCTCCAAAATTATTTTTGAATTTGAGCTTGGAAAACCTTCTTGATAGGAAAGCTAGATGTTCATCTATGTCCTTCATTTCATCCTGACTGAGATGATCTTCATGCTCAGCCACTATCCATTTTCCTTTGCCTTCACAAACCCTAGAGTTTGGTGTAGATTCCATAGCTTCAACCTTCATCTCTTTCACTCTCTCTTGTTCAGCTACCAAAGTTATAGATCCTCCCTTCTTCCTTCCTTTCTCTATCAGCTCATCTTGTTCCAATTCAAGCTCATAAGTTTTTTGAATGCCATACAGTCTCTCCAAAGTAAATTACTTATAATCTTGAGAATTTCTGAGAGAAATAGTCATAGGCTTCCATTCTTTTGGTAGAGATATAAGGAATTTCAGGTTTGAATCTTTTTTCTGATAGACTCTTCCATGCAGCTTCAGTGCATTTAGTAGTTTTTGAAATATACTAAAGATGTCACTCAAAGATTTACTATCTTCACAATAAAAGTGCTCATACTGCTGGATTAGAAGTTGCATCTTATTTTCCCTCACTTTCTCAGTTCCATCACATATGATTTGAATTGTATCCCAAATATCTTTAGCAGTTTTGCAGTTGATGACATTGTCAAATATATATCCATCAAGACCATTGAAAAGAATGTTCATAGCCTTTTTATCTTTGTGCACTTGCTCAATGTCTTCATCTGTCCATTCTGATTATGGCTTAGGAATACTTTGCTCATTGCCTACAGCTCCTTCAGTATCTGTAGCAGCTCTTCGAGGAACATGAGAGCCTTTCTCAATGCAATCAACATATCTTTCATCTTGAGAGAGAAGATGCAGGTGCATTTTCACCTTCTAGTGGTGATAGTTGTCTTTATCCAGAAAGGGGATCTTCACTCCAACATCCTTTCTGCTCATGTTGTTAGTTATTTTGATCTTTAAACTCTTAGTATATCAAGCGCTTGCTCTGATACCAATTGTTATTCCCAAATAATCTAATAATAGAATTATAGAAGGGCGGTTGAATGTAATTCTAGGTTTCTTTTTGAAATTAAAGAAACTATTTTATCAAAGTATATCAGTGTTTGAATATGCAAGTGTGCGGAATAAAATATGAATGTATTCAAAACACAAAGTTATTAAACACAAAGATTTAAAAACTTTCTGGTGGTTTGATCTTTCCACCAAAGATATATATTGATTGAGAACTCTGTGATGCAAGAATGCACACAGCTGCTTAAAAGTAAATTTACAAAAGTAAGAACTAAGAAATTCTTAACAGTTTATGCCTTATTTATTTCTCAGTTCTTTCAATCAATATTTTTCTACTTGCTACTCTTGGTTTATATATCACCAAGTTACATGTGAAAAAGACAAACTAATAAAAAAACATGTCTTAGTCTAATCACATGGTTCTTCATTTCTCTATCCAGCATCTTTGTATTTCTTCAAGTAAGCATGGAAACAGAAATGCTTATTTGTTCTCAAAATCCTGCTAATAGGCTGACACATTCCTTTTGTATATAATCAACCCATGTGACTGTCAAGTCACTATCAACTCCTATTTAAATTTGTTGTCCATCGAGACTCTGTTAATTATCCGTCGACACTCTATTGATTATCCGTCGAGACTCTATTGGATCATCCGTTGATTGAAACTTGGGTCATCCGTCGAAGCCTTGTAGAAACATCCGTTGAAAGTATTTCCAAAGCAATTGACTCAATTTCATTTATGAAAAATTATAAGGCATCTAATATTTACAATTAGCCAACCTATTTTGCATATCATTCTTGTAGCCAACATGACTTAGAATGTAAGAACCCTAAATTTTGGAGTATTTTAAAACTTCAGTGAATAATAATTGGATGTGATTATGCAAAAAATTTTGAGTTCACCATAAATGAATAGTTGAATCTTAAGAATCCGAGAACGTATTCTGGTTTAACGAGCGAAATATGTGAATGCAAAAGCCGTCAAAATTCGAAGATTCCCACCCATTCTATGTGTTTTAGAATCCGTAAAGAATGGTGTAGAACCGGGAATACTATATTAAATAAACATCTCATCAAGATGTTATTAATTTCAAGAGAAAGGAATGGAAGTGATTAAAGGATTATAGACGATAAACGAAATCCTTGCGAAATGAAACGTTCTACGGGAAAACTATTGGAATAAAACGACAAGTGCATGAACGATAATTAAATGAGGAAGTAATTGGAAGCCATGCAAGTTGGCCATGCACAATCCTACACCCAACTAGTAGTTAGAAGTGTAACTAGTAGTTAGTCAATCAAACTAGAATAATGTTGTGAATAGTAAAGGGGGAGACAAGGAGTACATGCACCATACCTCCATATTTCTCTCATTCAACACACAATCACAAGCCATACTTCTATTATTTCTTGTCCAAGTGCAGCTCTTATACATATATCCACATATATATACTTATAACCTAACACACTTTCAAGAGCCAAGCAAAAGAAAGCTATTCTCTCCATCCTTCTCCATTTCCGAATTTCCAAGAACCCTCAAGAAATAAAAATTCATAACTTAAGATCTACCCACTCAAATGTCATGAAATTTTAACCGTAGCTGCTCCATATCATAGGTAAGCTTCATACCAAATTTAAGACTTAAATAATTTGTTTTCAATTTTATAAAAATGTTTGAAGGAGATGCTGAAAAGTAACTCCGAATTTTACTAACTCGTTTTCTTGATTTTTCTTGTTAGTCTAAGGCTTGTTAGGGATAGATCAATCTTCTACAAGGTTAATACACTCCTCCTAGGTGTTCTAAGGATCCAAGAAGGTATAACTCTTCACCCTTAAAGATTTTATGGTTGGATTTTAAGGATTATTGTTATATGGTTTCAAGATTTAACAGATTGTGAATGCTTAATGTTTATATATTTAAATCTTGTTAAGTTTAAAAGATTATGAGATGTGGTTCTTGGATGTTACACTAGATGATGTAAATAATGAGTAGATGAGTGAATCTTGAAGGTTATATATGTTGATGTTGGTTACAAGTAGTGGAAATGGCAAGATCTTGTTGTGGTTGTTAAGTAATGGACTTGTTGCACATGTTCTGGTTTGTGCAGAGAATTCGGACATGAAATAATCTGTAAAGTGTGAACCACTAGACATGAAAATCTAGATATTATTTTGTAGTTTCGGTACATATAAAGAACGTCGAGGCGATTTACGGTTTAGGAGTTATGGCCGATTTAGTGAAAAGCATTTCTGTGAGAACACAGTTACGGATTACGGAGTTGTGTGATGATTTTGGAACCCTAAAAATTATAATTTAACTATGGAAAAATAATGGTAACTGGATATTACAGTAAGGAAGAATACCCAAAAAGAATTTCATTAAAATATTAATTTTCCAATTTTATAAAAATTTTAGAACCAAAGTCGCGCGGTAATGCTACACGACGCGTAGCCACTGCCTAGCTACTGCCCTGTTTTGATTAAATATGGGAAATTTGTTTTCTAAAAAGGACAGATTTTGTTTTTTTATTAAAACGTAGAAGTTATCTAGATCGTACACGTGAAGACGGCGTGTCGATTGATTTAACGGTTTGTGTGTTATGAGTGTTTTAGTAAAACTAGCGCGAATAGTAGAACTCCATAGTCGACCGACCTTTGGAAATGTTTTCACCTATTTAAATTCATATTTTCAAATCGAAACTTTTGCGATAATTATCAAAAAAATACTCAAGAATTCCTTGAGGTGGTTTCGCATTTAGATCTTAATTTTTTCAATTTATTAAGAATGCTAGCGTGCAAGTCGCGTAATAATAATTCAATGAAAAGTCAACTATAGAAGTACTACTTTGACCGCCCGTTTTGGCCAAGTTAATAATATAATTTGGAGATGATCAAAAAAAGTGAGTTGTTAAGGATTGTAAGAAGAACACATAGGTGTGTCGAACGAGATTTTAAATGGACAGTAACGAGGTGTGAGATGCCGCAAGTTAAATGAACCCGAGAGAGTGAAGATCGGGTAGAATGAGTCTACTTAGAATAAGTCGATCATTGGTTAACCCGACTAACCGAGGTTATATTATGTCTTGGTAGAGGTTCCAGGACCGAGAGGGATACATAAAGGTAGAGCATGGACAACAGGCAAGTTTACGAAACCCTATCACAAATTATCCATGCTATATACACTGTTGTGATATTGATGCCATAATTTACAGTTTGAAAATATATGCTTGTCTGTGATATCAATACATTTAAATTATGTGATTGTTTACGAAAATAAACTTCATTTTATACGAGTATGAGAAATTGAAACGTAATTTTATTATAATACAAGATAGTGGGAGTCGGAGATATTTTAAATCGATTTAATTCCGGAACGAGCCGGACGCGGAGAATTTCTATTTCAATAAACAAAGTACTTTCGCGTAACATACATATTAAGCGAACGATTGAGATTTGATTTATAACTATAAGAGATAATCGAATATTCACTCAAGGGATATCCTATTTGATAATTTATTTATAATTAATACCTAAAGAGTTACTAAAATATCCGAAAAATACTTAAAGAGATATTGAAAAGTTTTTAAATCAATTCACTCTATCTAAAATGTATGTAACCATTCGAAGGATAATTATAAGATGTCAAATCATGTCTTAAGTATTTAATTAAGATTTTTATCAATTCATTGGACCTTATTGAGAAATATTTTGTACTTAAGGTTTTATCAATTCATTGAATCCTTCTTAAAAATATTATGAGACCATAAATATTTAATATTACGTACCTCTACAAATCATTTAAAAATAGACATAGTTCCCAAGGATACTTTCTAAATTATTCAAAATTTCTCGGAAGAGATCAATCATCTGAAATTTATCAAAACCTTAGGGAACTTAGTCTAGGAGCATAAGGGTTTTGCTTCCTCGCTCAATGAAAAACAAGTGAACAATATATGTAAAACTTTACTACAGTTAAGGGTTTGAAAATGATTTTAAATTCAAAACTCCGACAACTCCCAAGGATCAATTGAATTAAAAGTGATGAATAAATCATCTTATTTAAAGGTCAACTCAGAACGATCTATTCCTTCGATAAAGGATTTTGTGTAAATGATATAATTTTTTTGGGACTGGAATATGGCCTGCCCGGGATGGAGAGGTATCGGGTAGTGACCAGGCGCGGAGTGGCGCAGTGTACAGTTATATAGTCTCTGTGACCATTGACTTTCGGACTTGCACGGAAATGGGCAACCATCGTGTAATGTCTTGTTAAGCCCAAAGGAGGCTAGGTTTGTATTCCTTCTACTAGTAGATAAAATTTCGTACTCGGCTGATCTCCGGTACGTGGTTTATTCCAGCATAATCCCTTTCTTCCATTTTGGAAAATTATTGTGCAATCTACAACAGAAAGCCGATAAGGCTGAGTTTTAAATCATGAGATGCATGATGTGAATATCAAATCCAGTTTATAATTATGGTTCGAGAAAAATCTTGAAGTTTGAAAAAAAAAGAGATGAAGACAAGTATAAAGTGGATATAATGTTACAGTTGATTTTGAGAATATTACAAGTTTGACAAGCAGATATGTTTTCAGAAATCTTTGAAAAATATGAAGTACATTTATTGTTATATATATATGTATACATATAAATATATATGTACCTTGCTGAGCCATAGTGCTCACTCTTGCTTTTATATATTATATCACAACAGATAGCTAGTATGCTGGAGAGAAGGTAATTGCGTGGAGAATATGTAGATTGCCCACAAACTAATTGCATCTTTGCTCAGGTGGACCAGAGTATGCAGATAGGATGTTGTTCGAGTTAGAAATATTCATAACTTCATGTAGAGGTTATGAGTAATAGTCTTAGATCCTGGAAAGTGTATTTGATATGTAATAAAAGATGTTATTGGTTATGTATTATTTCTAAGATTATAACTTGTATGTGTGAAGGATTGGGGTCTATGATGTGGTTTTGTTGGATAATGGGGATTAACACATGTGACAAAGGATTGGATGGATATGTAACGACCCAGATTCCTAACCCCGGATTTGGGGGTGTTACATAGAATATCCTACAACATTTAATTCTCCAGGATATTACAGTATACAGGAATGTGTTATAAAAACTTATTTAAACATAAGCTATTCTTTCAACGGATGACAAAGCAAGATTATCCGTTGAGAGTTACAAATACACTTAATTAAATCTACAAAGGTGTTTTGGTAAAATATCATCAAGCCTACAACATATTCCTAACAATACTCATGAAAATGCAATATTAACCTCTAATACTGCTCAAGTTACGGAAACAGAAATTCAACCAGTCACAACCTCTGATACTACTCTTGTTGATGATAATACTGCTCAAGATATAAAAGCTGATCATACTATTTCTGAAGGAGACTCAAAATTTGATGAAAAAGGCTTAAGAACTGATAAACTAGAACTTACTCTTGAAGAAAAGAAAAATCTATTATGGGGAAGTAAGACACCAGCACCAAAGAGAGATTCTTCTGAGACAATTAACAAAATATATAGTGGTAATTCACAATCTAGAATGGCTGGCAAGAGAGGCGGCTTGGGTCTTATAAATACTGATAACTTCACATGAAATGCTTTGATTCTAAGGGAGCCTGGGAATCTGACAGGGATGTGAAAATGTGAAGCTTGAAGATCTACATAAGATTATTTCAGTCCAAATTGTGCTTGATTAGTATGACACAAATAAGCCAAAAGAAAAGATGCTATATTTTCTTGAGTCAGGGAAAAGATTGAAGATTTCACAAGAATAAATGAGAGGTAAACCATGGCAGGAGTTGGAATATATCATAACTTTACAGAAGGTAATCAATTCTACTGCTGCTAGGTGGTCTGCTTATTTGAAAGACATGGTATTCAGGAAGCAGAAAGGAGCTCATCAAGTCATAATACATTCTAAAATGCATTGATGAAAATGGTCAAACTGTTGATAGGCTTATAGGAGGAGATAGAGTTACTACATCTATTGGTATTAAAGTTCTCACTTTTAATCTAAATGGTAAGGAAGTTGGGTTTCTGGATCTAGATGACTTATCTCTTGGCAGATCCAACATTCATGACCTCAGAGCAGCTATCTATCAAAATGATGAATCTACAGGAGAGCTGGAGGATATCAAACAAAGGATGGATATGTATTTAAATATTCTTGAAGAAAATCTACTCAAGAAATTCTTTGATGATATAGCGTTGCCAAAGTTGAAGACTAAAGATAAAGTCTGATACAGTGACTATACTTTACACTTGCTAATATTTCTCCATTTAGAGATTTTTGACATCATCATTTAGGAACTTATACATAATTTACTTAATGCACAAGTTGGGGGAGATTGTTGGAAATAACTGATGATATCAGAGTTTATAATCATAGTTTGCTACTGGAAGTTATTAGAATTTATGAAGACTATTAGTATTTGACAAATCAGAGTTTGTCCATCGATTTCCAGGAAGTACTTGATTTCATTTAGAAGACTTTGATTTGCAGAGATATGTCGGTGTTGGACTTTACTTATTGTAGCAATCGATAGTTGGATATATTTCAGGATTCCTTATTCACTTGTAATATATCTTCTAGATTGATTGTGTAAATGTGCAGTATATAAGCACAAATTAGGTTAACACTATAAGTGCCAAGCATTGATATATCATACACATAACCTAGAAGCTCTCAAGGATATCTTTGCATTCTTTAAGAGAGTATTGTAATAAGTTTTTATTCAATAACACAAAAACACACAAAAACCGTTTTTATCTGTTGAGTTCTTTAATTCGATTGATTATTTAACTGTATGCACGACCCCTAAAGTTCATTTAAGGCCTAACATACTATTCATGAATCAAGTTCACAAGAGAGCCTACAATAACCTACTACAACAACAACTCAAACTTTTTCTATAGTATCATCTCTAATTGTTTCTCCAAAGCTTCACAAAATCAAGAATCTCAAATGTGTGGCTTTTGATGCTGATATAAATGGATTATAGATATTGGTTGATGAAGCTCAACAGTTTCAGAGTGCCATAAATATTGATGACATTCTTGAAGTTCAGCCTATCTCTTCCATGTCAGTGGATGCTCCAACTACAACTGCGCAAGGTACAAATTCTGATTTTCCATTATCAGCATTTAATTAGATACCGGTACCGTATCAGAGTTTACTATTACCTTATATACAAATGGGATAACCATGGACAGTCCTTTCTCTATGGATACCCCTGTTCATGTGACCATATTCAACTCTTCTCAGCCATCTCTTATTTCTATAGAACATCAAATTTTGTGCTTTTTCGGTGAGATTGAGAGAAAAGATTTAGAGAAAAATAAAAATTTAGAGTGGCAAGCTCCTGAACTGGCAAAAGGAGAGGTAGTTGAGAGATAGGATTTAGTTAATCCTAGTAAGCAAAATCTGACTCTTAAAAGTCCAGATATAAGTGGTGTGAGAAGTAGTGAGACTACTTTAAATTAACATAGAGAATTAAGTGGCTATTTGTTTTTTTGCAGGTGTTTAGAATTTACCAGAAGCAAGTGATGTTTTGCATTGTGTCGTCCCTTAAAATCACTCTGCAGCATCAAGTGCAAATGCTGATACTTTTCCTGCAGGTGAAGTACTGATATTTTACTGCAGTCCACTCCTATTTACACTTCATTCATAATGGAAATCCCTATTGTAACTAAGACAATACAACAGTCCATTCATATTTTCATTCCATCATCTACATTCCCTGTTCCTGCTCATGCTGATGTTATGGAACAATCCAATACTGCATTCCCTGCACAATCCAATGGAATTAAAGTTTTAGAGATGAATGTTGATGTTCATATTCCACTGGTCATCATTTCTCAAGGAATTGAACTAAATGCTGATGATAGGGAAGTTTCTAAAGCAGTTGGTCTCATATAGCTCCAATTCCTGATTCTATCTTAAACTATGATGCTGAAGAAGAAGTGGCTCAGAAGTTAAAGGGACCAATTATTGATGATAAAGCCTCTGTTCACTCTGATGGATATGATGAGTCTGGTGATGGGGATGGCATTGATACATCTAAGATCAATGTGTCTCTAGATCCTAATGAAGATCTAGATAAAATCATCTTTCCTGAAGACATGCTAGAAAGAGAAAAGAAGAAGAAACTCGATGAATTGGGTGTTGCTACAGTTCAACAATACTTGGATGAGGAGTGGGTATCTAAGTGGAAGGATCCATATTATCCAGTCATTGTTATGCTTCTCAACACTTGGAGACTGCTGAAAGACAAATTTTAAATCAGATTTACTTACTCATCTCAAAGCCTCAGCATTTATGGTAAAATTTGTTCATACTACTCATACCAAGACTCATGCATAAACTGATGAGCTCAAATATTCCTTTCATGAAGCCAAATTCAAGTTTGAGCTTGATCTACATAAATAAATAAAGCCTCGTTTGGGAAGACAAGACAAATTGAAAGCTAACCAGGCAAGATTAGAAGCTACTCAAGCTAAAATGTCTGGTCAACTAGATGATGTTCAGGAGTCCCTGAAGCTGATAGTTTCTCTCTTGCTTGGTGATGATGCCAAAAAGGGGGAGATTATAGAAAAATCTAAATGCAAGTAGCTTAAATCAAAGTCAAATACTGATGACAGGGATGATGCTCCTGATGGAGGAAATAAGGGAAGAAAAACCCCTAAAAGTACAGGTGGAGATCTAATTGGATCTAGTGGTTTCTCTAAAACCACTATCCAAATTTAAAAAAGCTGGAGGTAGATGTGATGGTAGAGGTAGAGGAAAACAGCAAGTCTCCAAAACTGTGCTTACAAAAGAGCTGACTACAACTGTGACTACAACTAATGAAAAGCAAACTCTGATAGTCACAAATGTTGATGAAGACCAAGTTTGTCTTGAGTTAGAAGTCATTATTGAAGCAAGTCAATACTTACAAACTCTGAAATATAAAGGCAGAAAGATAACTCTTAATTACAAAGATCCAAAACTTCTAGCATTTGATGCTGAAGCAGCTATAAGAGTAATTGAAAGAGAATGTCTAGATGTTGATTTAGAGAAGATCAGACAGCTAGAAGAAAACTTCAAATTACTAAAAGCTGATACTGCAAATACTGATGTTATTCCAATAATTGATGATTTTCCAAAAGTGGAAAGACCAACAGAGGAATTATAATAAAGGAGGTCAGCCAAATTTTAGATGCTTAAAGGCGCGTTCTAAGGTCTCAAGCTATTCTTAATGTTGACAGAAGGTATAAGGGAAAAGAAAAGGTTGGTGAACCTTCAAAGCTTGATTTGGAAAACTCAAATAATGATTCTGATGACAACCTCTGACAGAACTCAAGTTGAAGACATTCCAGTAAAAGCTGATGAAAGTGTGAAATTAACCTCTAACATTGCTCAAGTTAAGGAAATTAAAGAAATAAATACTGAAGCTCAACTAGTCTCAACCTCTAATACTACTCATGTTGAAGACATAACTGCTCAAGAATTAAGAGATGATCATTCAATTCCGGAAGAAGACCTAAATTTTAATGAAGAAAAGTCTAACTCTAAAGATTCCACAAGGCTTGATACTTCTCAACTTTCAGTAGCTGAAAAGAAGAAGTTATTATGGGGAAGCAAGACACCAACACCTAAAAGAATTCACCTGAAGTCATTAATAGAGTTTATAGTGGAAATTCACAAGCAAGATTAGCTGGCAGAAAAGGTGGCTTGGGTCTTCCTATGATGATACTTATACACGGAATACCTTAATTCTCAAAAAGCCAGGAAATTTGACAGGAATTGGTGAGAATGTGAAGTTTGAAGATCTATAGAAGATTATATATATTCAGACTATGCTTGATTTGTTTAATAAAAATAAGCCAAAGAAAAAGAAGTTATATTTTTTTGAGTCAGGAAAAAGATTGAGAATTTCACAAGAACAGATGCAAGATAAACCATGGAAAGAGTTGGAATATATTATGACATTGCTAAAAGTCAACAACTTTACAACTGCCAGATGGTCTACAGATTTGAAGATTTTGGAATCTGGAAAGCAGAAATGAATGCTCATCAAATCCAAGTACATTCTAAAGTACATAAATGAAGATGATCAAACTATTGATATGCCTATAGGAGGAGCTCAGATAACTACTTATATTGGAGTAAAGGTTCTCACTTTTAATCCAAATGGTAAGAAGGTTGGATTCCTGGAATTAGACGATCTATCACTTAGAAAATCCAAACATCACGACCTTAGAGCAAATATCTATTAAAATGATGAATCTGCTTAAGAGCAGAAGGATATCAAACAGAGAATGGAGATGTACTTAAATGTAGCTGAGGAAAATCTACTCAGAAAATTCTTTGATGAAGCTGCTGGATATGCAAAGATTCAAGATTGAGAATAAAGTCTAATGACACTTGTTAGGAATATGTTGTAGGCTTGATGATAACTCAACAAAACACTCTAAGTAGATAAGTTAAATGATTTGCGTAACCATATTTTGATGAAGTAGCTTGTATTAAACAAGCATGTAGCGCATTCATGTATACTATAATATCTTAGAGGTTTAGAAATTGTTAGACATTCCAAGTCATGTTGGCTACCAGCAAGATATGCAGAACAGGTTGGCTAATTATAAATAAGTGATGCATTGCAATTCTACATAAGTGAAAGGGTATCAACTACTAAGGAAATATTATCAACGGATAATCTGCAAAGCTCTCAACGGATGACTCAAGGCACCTTCAATGGATTATCCATAACAGACTCAACAGATAATGCTGAAGTCTCAAGGAACATCAGATTCAAATAGTAGATGAAAGTGACTGGACAGTCACATGGGTTGATTGTATACAAAAGAAATGTGGCAGCCTATAATTAGAATTATGAAGATCAAGAAGCATTTCCATTTTCATGCAAAACAAGGACATTCAAATATGCTATATCTATCTGGATTGCATGGGACAGAGAAATGAAGAAACACGTGATAAGACCTAAATAATGGAGTTATGTTTTGTCGTATCATACATGTAACTTGGTGATATATAAACCAAGCATAGCAAAGAGTTAAAATATTGATTGACACAGTCAACACAAGCAAGAACTAGAGAGCATTTGTAAGCTGTATCATTAAGAACTCTCAAGTGTAGTTTGTAAGAACTCTTGTAAGCAGTTGTGTGCTTTTGCATCACAAAGATATTCTTCATTTATATATATCTCTGGGGGAAATATCAATTCACCAGAAATTTTTTAAACTCCCTTGTTTATTTACTTTATGTTTGAATACTTCTTATCCGCAACTAGCTTATTCAAACACTGTTATACGTATTCGTAAGAAGTTTTAAATTTCCAAAGGAAACCAGAATTCCATTCAACCCCCATTCTGTAATTCTGTTGTTTGATTATTCAGAAATAACAATTGGTATCAGAGCAATCTCTTAACACACAAAGAGTTTAAAGATCAAAACAAACTAACAATATAAGTAGAAAGGATGTTGGAGTGAAGATCCCTTTTCTGGACAAAGACAATTATCAACACTGGAAGGTGAAAATGCACCTGCATCTTCTCTCACAAGATGAAAGGTATATTGATTGCATTGAGAAAGGTCCTCATGTTCTTCGCAAAGCTGCAAGAGACGTTAAAGAAGTTGTTGGCAATGAGCAAAGCATTCCAAAGACGTTGAAGGAGCTGTTGCATGAGAGAGTCTACCAAACAAAAGATTTGAACCTGAAATTCCTTAGATCTTTGTCAAAAGACTGGAAGCCTATGACAGTCTCTCTTAGAAACTCTCAAGGTTATAAAGAGTTTACTTTGGAAAGAATGTATGGTATTTTAAAAACCTATAAGCTCGAGATGGAGCAGGATGAGCAGTTAGAGAAAGGGAGGAAGAAAGGAGAATCTATTGCCTTGGTAGCTGAACAAGAGAGGGAAAGAGATGAAGGTTGAAGCTGTGAAATCTGCACCAAACCCAAGAGTTTGTGAAGGCAAAGATAAAGGGTTAATAGCTGAGAATGACCAATATTCTGGTCAGAATGAAATGGATGATATATATGAGCATATGGCCATCCTATCAAGAAGATTTTCCAAGCTCAAATTCAAAAGGAATTTTGGAGTAACCAAGCCAAATAGGAACATGGTGGACAAATCTAAGTTCAACTGTTTTAAATGTGGCTTGGGTGGTCATTTTGCCAATGAATACAGAAACCTGGTTCTGAGAAAAAGAAGTTTGAGCCTGTGGATTACAAAAAGAAGTACTTTGAACTGCTCAAACAAAAGGAAAGGGATTTCCTGACTCAAGAAAAGGACTGGGAAGCTGATGGAGTAGATGAAGGTGAAGAAACGAGCTATGTCAATCTAGCCCTAATGGCCAAATAAGATGAAGCAGATGTCAGTTCTTCAAGCAATCAGGTAATCACTACTAATCTAGCACACCTTTCTAAAGATGAGTGCAATGATGCTATAAATGACATGTCAACAAAACTATATCACTTGCGTGTTATACTTAAATCACTCACTAGAAATATTAGAATTAAAGACAATAATCTGTTTTTAAGTGAGAGGAATGTTGTGTTAGAAACTCAATTTGTTGAGTTTGAGAAACTGAAGATAGAGTGCAAGATTACAAAAGATGAATTTACTAAATCTTTGAAGAAAGATGAAATTTTAAGAAAGTAGCTTGAACGAGAGCAAGAGGTAATCATGGCTTGGAAGTCATTGAGGAATGTAAGTGCCCAAATTGCTAAGGTTCAAGGAATAAAATCATTTTGTGAAGAAGCCTGGAAAAAGAACAAGGAGAAGCTGGATCTTGTGTTAATAGAAGGATTATCAACGGATATGGAATTAACGGGTGATGAAGTTTATCCGTCGAAAGCTACAAAGGATTATCCTTCGAAAAACAAGGATGCTCATCCGTTGATAGAACAGAAGCCAATTAGCAAAGCCAAGCTAGCTAAACTAACTGAGAAATCTGGATCAGTTTCCAAGAACTTTGTTACAGGAGAATCAATTCAAGTCAAAGAGAACAAGATTGTGAATATGGGGCATCTGTTAATGAAGCAATTGAATGATAGATTGGAGAAAATTGAGGTCAATGAAGATTCTAAAAGGAAAAATAACAGGAATGGGAAAGTGGGGATTGACAAACATAACTACATACCTGACAAATATGCACCTAGAAAATTTTATGTTAAGTGTGATAGTGTTAACCATTTGTATGTTAATTACAAATTTGCTATGCCTGCACCCATTTCTGCACCTCCCTATTTTCCAAACATGCCCACATTTCCAATTAATGTCATGCCTATCATGCCTGCACATAATTTGAATGCACAATTTTCTAATATGCCATTTGCACAAAATCCTTACTATGTTGCATTTAATATGCCTCAAATGCCATTTAGCATGCCTTATTTGAATAACATGTTTACACATACTATGTCATTTCATGTTAACCAATATGTGCTTGATAATTCTACAACTGTTAATGGTTTTCAAAGCCCAACTCTAACGACCAAGGTTGAATCTCAATCACCTAAGTCAAGTGAGGAAATGCCCAAGAAACCTAAAAAGAAGGATAATAAGGCTAGACCCAAGGAAACTTGGGTACCAAAATCAACTTGATTTGATTTTGATGTGTGCAAGGAAATAAAAAGAGTCTATGATATCTAGACAGTGGATGCTCATGGAACATGACTGGAGACTCTACCCTGCTCATTGAGTTCAAGGAGAGGGCTACCCCAAGTATTACTTTTGGAGATGACAACAAAGGGTATACTGTGGAATATGGCTTGATTTCTTTGGAGAATGTCATCATTGAAGAAGTTTCTCTAGTGGATGAACTCAAACACAATCTTCTGAGTGTCAGCCAGCTATGTGATAAAGGCAACTATGTGACCTTCAACTAAGAAGCCTGTGTTGTTACAGACAAGAAGAACAACAAAGTGGTTCTCACAGGAGTGAGAAAAGGAAATGTGTACTAGATGACTTCAACTCATCCAATACAGATTCTATTACTTGTCTTTTTAGCAAAGCAAGTCAAGATGAAAGCTTGTTGTGGCACAAGAAGTTGTCCCACCTGAACTTCAAGACTATGAATGATTTAGTCAAGAAAGACCTAGTAAGTGGCATTCCTAAACTTGAGTTCTCAAAGGATAGACTGTGTGATGCTTGTCAGAAAGGAAAACAAATCAAGGCATCATTCAAAAAGAAGTTTGAATCTACAATTGAAGAACCACTGCAACTATTGCACATGGATTTGTTTGACTAGTCAATGTGTTGTCAATCTAAAAGAAAATATATTTTCTAGTGTTGTGGATGATTTCTCAAAGTTCTTTTAGACATATTTCCTTAAATCTAAAGATGAAGCTAGTGAAATCATTATCAATCATATAAGGCAAGTCAATAATCATCCTGATCTCAAAGTTAGAAGAATTAGGAATGACAATGGAATAGAGTTCAAAAATTCTGAAATAAGGTTGTTTTGTGAAGAAAATGGAATCATGCATGAGTTTTCAGCAGCAAGAACTCCACACCAAACTGGAGTGGTTGAAAAAAAGAATAGATCTCTAATTGAAGCTGCAAGGACCATACTAGAAGAATCAAAGTTACTAATTTATTTTTGGGCTGAAGATGTAAACACTACATGCTATACTTAGAATATTTCTTTGGTCAATCAAGCAAAATGCATGACTCCTTATCAATTGTTCTAGAATAGGAAACCAACACTGAACTTTCTTCATATTTTTGGATGCAAATGCTACATTCCAAGGAATCAAACTGAGCAATATGGAAAGTTTGATGCCAAAGCTGATGAAGGTATCTTCATTGGATATGCAGTTGAGAAAGCATATAGTGTCTATAATCTAAGAACCAACATTATTATGGAACCTGTACATGTTGTGTTTGATGATAAAAAGATTGAAGGACTGTAAGATGAAGGTTTCCATGAAAGCCTCAAATTTGAAAATGATGAGATGAACAGTGATGAGAGTGATGATGAATGTGGCGCCCTCCAAACCCGGGTCAGAAGTCTGGGGTCCACACACACCTTATTTATAACCTGCTTATAACAATAATAAAGATAATAATAATAATATGCAGTGACCCTACTTACCAACCACCACGGATCGCAACAGGTTAAAGTATGCACACAAGCCAAACACACTATTATATTACAAACGTTCAAATCCCAACTATTATAAACTCAAAATTGAGTATTAAACATTATTACAAACTTTTACAGAATTAAATTATCCCAAAAGAAGCCTACTAGCTCAGCTCAATCAACCTGAACCCCTAGCTCTCGCGCTGGACTGGGGATCCTCGGTACCAACCGGTTCCTTCTTAACTGGAAAAGAACAGAAACAATATCGCATAAATGAGCTAACTAGCTCAGCAAGTCATAATGACAAAACTGAGAATAATGATCATCAAGTGAATATAGTTATAATATTAAGTAAACAATGGATTATGATTTAGAATTGGATACTATATTTTTATTTTAAAAACCAAGGTTAGGCTGCTGATCAGTCACGCACTAACCCCGAGCAAAGCACACAGCATTGCTCTGACTACTGGATCCAAGGCACACATTGGCCTAACTTGACCATTATATGGTCTGACCATGAATCTGGTCCACAATTTTATGAAACAATCCAATTCTAACATAATAACAGAATAAACAATAATAAACAATAACCAGAATCATTAACAATATTTGATGTTCCATAATGAAATGGTTTTAATCTGCATAAGGATCAAAAGAGTATTTTCAAAGTTTAGATGCTAGGTAATGAAAGAATTTGATAACAATGAATCAATGTTTCAGGGTTTCAAGGATTTGGTGTTTCAAAGCATAAAATACAATTGTTTGAGTATGTAGGCAACTTGATTCAGTGTATAGTATTTAGTTTGTATGTATTTGTGGAGTAGTATCGTATATTTGAGGTTCGTGTTTGGGTATACAACAATCAATGGTCTAGAAAGAATCAGGCTATGGCTCAAGATCAATAACTGGAACCAAGGTTTAGGGTTCAGTGCTTCAAAGCACTTACAATATAAAACAGGAATATCAATCACGACAATATCTTGAGAAAGTTCAGAATACTTGCCTGGTATTAGCTTACTATACTGCACTCGCTTCCAATCTCAACCGTCTAACTCCTCAACTACCTGTTTCCCTTTCCTACGTCTTGCCTCTTCTGCTCACATATCATAAGCATCTATCAATATTCAACTCATATGATTCTATTTAACACATACTTCTACCTACCCTTCGTTTTACCCAAATCCGATTAACGGATTGAAAGTTACGCAATAAATAGTAAACATCGAATATATATAGACCGACAGTCAACCAACATGTCACATATAACACATAATACATCACATAATCAATGACATATCATTTATAAAGACGTTTCGGGTCATAAATAGGCTTTCTGGTAATTAAAATGATTTTTAAAATAATTTTCAGAATTAAAACGGGTTGTTGGATCAATTTCGGGATAATAAACAGGGTTCGGTTGGCCAATTCTGGCTCCGAAATAATTTTATAATAATTATCGAGCCTTGGAAATAATTTAGAATAATATTTTAAAGCTCAAAACTATTTTTCAGAATTTTTAAATCATTTTTAAATAATTAAATCTAATTAAATAATTAACTAAAATCAATTAATAATTAATTAAATCAATTAATCAATTAATTTTCGAATTAATTGACCAATTAATCAATTAAAAATTAATTGAAATTAATTAACTAATTAATTCAGATTTATTTTTGAATTAAAAATAATTTTTGGAATTAAAATAATAATTTTTAGAATTTTCAGAAATAAAAAACGAATTTTTATAATAAAAATAAAGAGGAAATATGATTTTTAAACATTTTTAAAACAGGAATCCTAAATTTGCAAAGTCTGGAAACTTCAGGGACCTAACTGTATCGTTTTAAAAACTACAGGGGCTTGTTTGCAATTTTGCCAGCCTCGCCGTCGACTTCGCCGGAGTGTGGCCGGAGAACACGATTCCGGCCACCTCAGGCCACCAAACTGTCCAGATCACAACTACACTTCACCAGGAACATATTCATGCAAACAAATCATTCTAATCATTCCTATTCTGGCTGGAAATTGGCCAAGAACATCGCCAGTGTCCGGCGAACATCGTAAACCTTCAAAACACAACTCCCTTCGATTCACTAATCCTCTGTTAACGAGCTATATATCAATCGATTGCAAATTTCATAAGGAACACAACCCACTATAAATCAATAGCTAATAACCCATAAATCAAAAACCCCCAAATTTCAATTGAAAACATTCATACGGGTTATAAACCCTAATTTTAAAATTCGAAAATTAAACTCAAATTTGAACATGTTATTGAACTCTAAATCAGACGTATAATATACCAAAATCATCAGGAAAACAAGCTCTACAACATGCAATCATCAAATCATAAAAACAATCATCCGAACAAAAATTCATATTTTTAATCAAAATAATTCGAAATTTAATAAAAATATATAAAATTAACCTTTGTTTCCGCAGTAAAACAGGTTATGGAATCTGATAGAGCTCTTCAAGACCTTCAAATCTGGTACTCGGGCTTTTCAAACAAAGATCAATAACACATTCAAAAGTTGGTTTGATTCTTGGAACAGTTTATGAATATATGATTTTTCACTGTAAAATTATATAATTATCTGTCTGCAAATGATTTTGATACGAAATAAAATACGGAAAAAGGCTATTTATAACTACGGAAAATTAGTATCCCGTTGGATCATTCCGGATATAAAATGATACATTTATTTATAAAAACTGATCCAAACGGTATCGGTTTTCGGGATAATTATCCAAACCAGTACAATTTGTACTGCGGTCTTGGTCTCAGCGCCTGGTTACACGTACTACTAGGTGATAATTGGGATAGTTTAATAAAAAGCTCCCGTTTATCGAAAATACGGGTTTTATTGATTTACCGAAATGAATATTGTATCGAAAATGTTGCGCCAGGACCCACACAGAACAAACCGTACGCCGGATCAAAAAAGTCGAAACATGGAATATGCTCGGAATATTACAATTAGGTTAGGAAGGAGTTCTCGGAAGAGTTTCGGGTTCCAAAAACGTAACAACGGATGACGTCTGTTGGTTCCCGTTTTTATAAAATAGATTTTAAATGCTCGGAAATTTTTTTATAAATTTCATATGATCCTTATAAATCCATAAATCAACATAAAAATAATTCGGAAGATATGACAATTATCTATATTTTATTTTGGACATATAAAAATTAAAATACTCAATTAATCTTATTTTTGAATATCCAAATCCAAATAACACTTAACAATTAATTCACAGAATAGATACTGAACACACATAATATTTATTTAATAGCAAAAATTATTACACGATATATCCCGGATATTACATCCTTCCCCCTTGAAAGGATGTTGTCCTCAGAATCTCCTAAAAAACAAATGAGGATACTTTTCTCTCATATCACTTTTTAACTCCCAGATTGACTCTTCAACCTTTGGGTTTCTCCACAATACTCCTACTAACTTTACCACTTTATTTCTCAATACTTTCTCTCTTTCTTCTAGAATCTCTATCGGACTCTCTACATATGATAAATCTGCCTGAAGCTCTATTGGCTCATATTCTATTACATGCCTGGAATCTGGATTGTACTTCTTAAGCATTGATACGTGAAAAACATTGTGAATGTGCTCCATGTGCGGTGGTAATGCCAATTCGTAAGCTACCTTGCCAACGCGCTTTAGGATCTCAACAGGTCCGACATATCTTGGGCTTAGCTTTCCTTTCTTCCCAAACCTTTATTAGTCCTTTCCATGATGATACTTTCAGTAATACCAAGCTTCCTTCTTCAAATTCCATGTCCTTCCTTGACTGGTCTGCATATTTCCTTTGACGATCTTGTGCGGCTATCAATCTTTTCTGGATAATTTCTACAACTTCCTTTCTCTGCTGCACCAATTCAGGTCCAAGTATTTTGCGTTCTCCTACTTCGTCCCAATGCACTGGAGATCTGCATTTGCGTCTATAAAGGGCTTCATAGGGTGGCATACCAATACTGGCGTGATAACTGTTGTTATAAGCAAACTCTACCAGGGGTAAATGCTCATCCCAACTTCCTTTAAAATCAATAGCACAAACACGCAACATGTCCTCGATTGTCTAGATCGTTCTTTCACTTTGGCCATCCGTCTGGGGGTGATAGGCCGTACTCATATTCAGTTTTGTTCCCAAACATTCTTGAAAACTCTTCCAAAATCTTGAATTAAACCTTAGATCTCGATCAGATACAATAGACATAGGAACTCCATGACGAACTACAATTTCCTTAAGGTACATATGGACCAACTTGTCGAGCGAAAATCTTTCATTTATAGGTAGAAAATGAGCTGACTTGGTAAGTCTATCCACTATAACCCAAATGGCATCATGATTAGCCCTTGTCCTTTGTAATCTAACTATAAAATCCATGGTAATATGTTCCCACTTTCACTCTGGAATCTCCAATGGCTGTAACAATCCACTTGGTCTCTGATGCTCTACTTTAACTCTCTGACAGGTATAACATTTTCTAACCCATTCCGCAATTTCCCTCTTCATATCTGGCCACCAATAATTCTCCTTTAAATCCCTGTACATTTTGGTACTCCCTGGGTGGATGGAATATCTTGAACTATGTGCCTCTTGTAAAATTTCATTCTTTAACTCCGTCACCAGTGGAATCCAAATTCTAGATGAAAACCTCAGAATACCTTGATCATCCTTTTACGTACATAATTTTTCACCTACCAAACGATTTAAATCTTGATCCATTACATCTTCCTGACATTTCTTTATTTTCTCCAATAACTCCGGTTGGAAAGTCATACTGTATACTTTCGCTTCCTCAGGCTTGCAAACTTTAATCTCCAATTCCAATTTCTGAAATTCCTTATATATCTCTTCAGGTACAGATAACTCATTTAACCTTTCCTTCCGACTTAACGTGTCAGCTAGAACGTTCGCCTTATCGGGATGATAATTAATCGAGCAGTCGTAATCTTTGATCAATTCTAACCATCTCATTTGCCTCATATTAAGTTCCTTCTGTGTGAATATGTACTTTAAGCTTTTATGATCCGTGAAAATCTCGCACTTTTCTCCATACAGATAATGTCTCCAAATCTTCAAAGCGAAAACTATGGCAGCTAGCTCCAAATCATGAGTAGGATACTTTTGTTCATGTGGTTTCAATTGCCTTGACGCATACGCAATCACCTTTTCGTGCTGCATTAAAACACATCCTAGTCCTTTGTGAGAAGCATCGCTATAAATTACGAAATTCCCTTGATCGTCTGGAAGTTACAAAACTGGTGCCGTGATTAATCTCCGCTTCAACTCCTGAAAACTTTCTTCGCACTTTTCATTCCATATAAACTTTTCATTCTTTCGTGTAAGCTTTGTCAATGGTGTTGCAATCCTTGAGAATTTCTGAACGAATCGTCGATAATATCCTGCCAATCCCAAGAAACTTCTTACCTCAGTGGGTGCTCTCGGTCTCTCCCAATTCGTAATTGCCTCGATCTTGCCGGGTCCACTTTGATCCCTTCATTACTGACTATGTGTCCTAAGAACTGAACTTCCTGTTGCCAAAACTCACACTTCGAGAATTTAGCATATAACTTTTTTTTCCTTAAAATCTCCAAAGCTGTCCTCAAATGTTCCGCATGATCATCTTCCGTCTTTGAATTAATTAAAATATCTTCTATAAACACAATAATAAACTTATCCAAATACTCCTTGAAAATTTTGTTCATCAGGTCCATAAACGCTGCTGGGGCATTGGTCAATCCAAAAGACATTAAATAAAAACTCGTAATGTCCATACCTTGTTCTGAAAGCTGTCTGTAACACCCCCAAATCCGGGGTCGGGGATCCGGGTTGTCACGAGTTCCATTTCCCTTAATAACACCCAATCTTAATAAACAATCAACTACTCTGTACTGTGACCCCACAATATATACACACACACCACAAGTTATAGTCTCAGAGATGAATACCGAAAATAACATAAGTCATTACACCTCAAAAGGGTTTCTGAATACAATTACATATTCCTTGCCATTATTACAATTCATAATATACATAAATCTGGTACATCATTAGTTGAAAACTTAGCCTATTGGTAATTTCTACCTCAGCTACAGCGGCCTCAACGCTTCCAGAAAGCTGCGGAACGTTTCCTATTCGCTTGCGAATTGGGAGCTTGGTCCTGTTCATCTTATCTATCTGATGTTGTGTGATGAAAGACGAAAGCAAGGGTGAGCAACAAGCCCACCGAAATAATATGTATAATAATTTACAATATATGAGCATTCTCATAGTACTCAAGAAAGTCTTGGTTAAGAAGAAATGAACCAAGTTGATATCTTAACGCGACCAAGTCGCAAAATATTCAGTATATACATACATATATACTTTTCACCATCTTTGAAATCCTCTTACATGTATAATATACAAGAGTTCCAGTTTATAACTGTATAAAAATATCGTTGCAAGGTGATCTCATATATCTAACCTTGTCTCAACGTTTTTCTGAAAATCTTTGACATGCACAAGATAATCATTTACCACATATAAGTTTAAAAGATGAAGTTACAAGATACTCCAATATACTTATATCTTTTCCGAATACTACTTGAACTACTACCGTTCAATGTATAAATAATTCATCCCATAGATTAAGCTACAAGACAAAACTTGTATAGAATTAATCTTTAAAATATCATCAAAATAAAATGAAGTTATGAGATACTTCATTTGATGCACACACCATTTTGAAAACTTGACCCTGCCAACACTCAACAATCGCCCAACCGTAGCCTTTCTATCGAAGTGCTCTGGGTAGTGTTGCAAAAATATCCAATTGGATGATGAACTCATTACGGGAGTTTGCCACGCCAGGAAGACCACTTACGATGATCAGTCGTAGTAGTACAACCCCACCATTTTCTACATGTAGAGGAGAACCTGTCGGATTTACTTGTCAACCGAACACTGGACTCCTAAGGAATGGACCGTTTTAGCGGAACTTCCGGGCCATTTTGGCCAATATAATAAGGCTGGGCCGGCGCCACTCGACCACTTACGCCACTCCTAGTTTAGATGAAATCCATGACTCTGAAACGTAAAGCTCGTTCCCCCTTTCCCCAAGTAGAAACTTGTTGATACGGCTCCACCAAAAAGTCGTATCTAGTTGGAAAGGAGAACTCGCCGATATTTCCCAGGCGATGCCTGTTAATGGATTAACTTGTTCCAAGAATTTTACTTCCCGAGTGTTGGGTAAGTAATCAATTCATTTATCAAAACAGCAACCTTGTTGCGAATATAAAATACACCACAGAGCCGGATCCCTTAGATTTTTGAGCGAGTATTCAAGTCCCCTTCAAAAAGGAAGATCTTAAATTTGAAAACAAGTTTTGGGATCCGCTCTAACCTTTAAAAATCATTTTGAAGACTCGAAAACACTTTAAAGAGTGTTTGGAGTAATGCTGATTTAATAAAGTAAATCAGTCCCGATATATTAGAAAATATCTGAATATTATTATTTAAATAATATTCTCATAAAGATAATCCTTATAAAATATTCGAAGTAGAAGTTGTAAAATTTATACTTGAAATGAGTATTAAATAACCAAAGATATACTTATACGAAAGTACAATCTTTATATGAATAATCAAAAATAAGTTTGATTATCGACACCTTATTCTTTAATAAAATAAAGAATATATTTCAGTAAATAATCGGAGTCATAGGTCCTCAAATGAATATTCAAATAATATTCAATAAATAAAATAAGTTGAGCCATAAGCCCTCGAATGAATATTCGAAATAATATTCAATAAATAAAATAAGCTGAGTCATAAGCCCTGAATGAATATTCGAAATAATATTCATTAAATAATATAAAGTTATTGAATAAACCTTATTCGATTAATAGTTTTGAAAACAATAACCATATATATATAAATATATATATATATATATATATATATATATAAAATCTACTCGGGATCCTCGACTCCCGGTTTTAGAAAATGTTTTCACCTTTGGGTCCCTATACTAAGGGTATACACAACTACTGCTTATCTCTAGCATAGGTAATATGCAACTTTATAAGCAATTGAACCAACAGATATATAAATCAAGAATATGAAACAGGCATGCATATATACCATATCATATGCTATAATATATCGCAAGAATTTGCTAATAACAAATATGCATTTATCGCAAGATCATGCATATACACATACACATCACAACAACAGTATAACGGGTAGAAAACTTGCCTGAGCGACTGGGGGTTAGAAATGGCTCGGGATGAGTCTGGTAACCTATAAACAACATGTGAGTTGGAATTAAACCAAAGTCACTTGTAAATCTATACTTTAACCAAATTTAGACTCTAACGCTCGCTTTGCGCTTAATGATTCTCTTAAGTCGCTCAAGTACCCTCAGCTCCACCATTTTTAATAAATTAACCATTACGAGTTTTAAGGCGATTCTTTCGCGAGTGTCTTACCAACTGCCTAACACACTTAACATAATTGTTTCATACATTAATTAACCCTTTAAGGTCTTTAACCTATGTTTCAAAGTAAGGCAAGGGGTAATGGTTCGTTCGTGAAACGTCGTTACTTAAAACGGCCGTTTTTCCTAAACCGTACATCGGAATCAAACGAACCACATATCAAAACGAAGCTCGTAACATGAACTATCTAAAAATGGCAATGGTCAAAACCTAGCAGGGAGTTCTCGGGTCCTAATGTTATGAACAAAAGCAGTCTAAAGTAAATCGGACATTACGACGGCTATGTTTACGCGTTTTCCAAATTTTATACCATTCCAATTCAATCACCAAACAACCCCAATCCATTCATACAACCAAAGTCCATCCATATCACACTACAACAGCCCCGATCAAATCAATATTAACAATTATACTTATTCTTAAACTTGACCTTAAACTATACTTAAACCCTTTAACCAAACCATAAGATTTCAACATTCAATTCACCACCATTTCAACCCAAACTCTAAACAAACAAGCTTCAAGATACTCTTTACCATAACTATCAAAATCATCCTAATATACCAAGTAAAGCTAGGGTTTGGAGATGATATACCTTCCTTGAAGTGATGTGAGTAGCTAGGAAGCCTTAAGAAGCCTTGAGATGTCTTAGAGATGCTTGGATCTTAAAGGAAAAACAAGAAAAATCAAGTTAAAAACCTTGAAATCACTATTCATTGTCTTCTTCATTGATTTCTTGGAGAAGATTAAGAATGAATTGGAGGCTTAAACTCATAAGATAGCCATAACTATGCATAAGGAGTACTAGAGAATTATCTTACCAATTTAGGAAGCTTGGAACTTGGATTTTGAAAATTCTTCTCTTTAAAATGTGAAAAAGCCGAGAGCAAGGTGGGAGAGATGAAATGATTTTTGTGTTTGCTTTGTTTTGTTTTGGTTGGTTGATTTTCTTTTGATTAGTTTTGGTTAATTACCTTATTAACCTTGTCTTTGTGTGGTTATAAACCAACCACATCTCCTTCCCCTTATGTCATGCTTATGTCATGCTTATGATGTCATCTTCCCTTACTTGCCCCCTTCTTATTGGTTGGATGACCTCATCATCCCTAACCTCCTTGATTAACTCCCTAATTGTTTGCCTAATAACCGCTGATCTGTTATACGGTTCGCTTAACTTTCGTTCTCGTTTCTCGTTTGAGGGATCATACCCGGGATCTTTTTACTTAGGTTCCTTTAACCTTTCTCAATACATTATATTCCTTTTTATGATCCTCTAATAAAATCCTTGAATTTAAATCCTTTTTATCCTGTAACCTTATACTCAATTCTTTTGATATCTGGTGGATTTTCGGGAAAAATCAAAAGGTTCAAATTTGGATTCTGACGATCTTTACATACACTTATATACCATATAGAGTACTAATAAAATCTCAGAATATCCATAACAGAACCCCTACATAGTGTGTCATGAAAAGTTTTCTTGTTCAGAAATTTCAGCAAAAACACTATTCACAAGGGTTACAAAAAAGTTCAAAATTTTGGGGTTATTAAAGTCTCCCCTCCTTAAAAGGATTCCGTCCCGGAATCAAATAGATAATGAATAGGGATACTCTCTTAGCATTGCACTTTCTAACTCTCGAGTAAATTTTCCCACATTGTGGTCCTACCACCAAACTCTGCCTAGTTTGATAACCCTTCTCCTAAGCACTTGTTCCTTTTCACTCTATAACCCTTCCTGGTTGCTCCATATAGGTTACGTCGGGTTGCATGTATATACGCTCATATGCCCCTATTTATCTGGCATTCGAATTACACTTCCTTAACATTGATACGTGGAACACGTTATGAACTTGCTACATGTTCAGGGGTAGGGCTAGCTCATATGCTAACTTCCCAATATGTTTTAGTATATCCAAGGGTCCGACAAATTGTGGACTTAGCTTTCCTTTCTTTCCGAATCTTATCAATCCTTTTCAAGGGTTTCCAAGGGGATACCTTTAAAAATGCTAGGTCCCCTACTTCCTATTCTTTGTCCTTTCGTGTCAAATACATACTTCTTATCTCCATCTTGGGCTACTACCAGCCGTCCTCTGATTAGATCTATTATATCCTTGCTCCTTTGCGGGTCCGAGCATCTTGCGCTCTACAACTTCATCCTAACATAAGGGAGATCGACATTGTCTTCCCTCAAGGATCTCATAAGGCGATATCTCGATACCTGACATACAATCTATTGTCGTAAGAAAACTCAATCCGTGTTAAGTGATCATTCCAATTTCTTTCAAGTCTATTGCACAGACTCTCATTATAGCTTTTATCATTAGAGCTTTTGCTTCTCAATACCCATCCTTTTCTAGTTCGTAATCGCTACTACCTCCCGTTCCTACTATTATACTGGTTATACTTTTGCTTGTTAGTGTTCTATAACCTTTTAATAACCCCGTCAACCTTAGTATCACGAATGTGTTAGAATCGGAATACCACCATACTTGGTACCACTTCCTCTCTAGCTGCCTCCATCTTCGAAAGCTTGGTCCTTCATATAGAAGTAAAAGAATTTATTGAGAGATCACTATGATCATGAACACTTGTTACATTGCATAGTTAGTACAGAAGGTGGCCAGCCTTTAGTACTTGACAAGCAATTAAACAATAGCTGGTATCCTACTCGGCCTCTATCACACAGATAGATAGTCATTCGGCAATACCTCCCCTTCTGGAAGGGTTGTTCTTCTCAGTTTATATGAAATGAAAAGAAGAGAAAAGAACGAATTGAAGAGAATTGTATATATGAAAAAAATATACTGCCACAAAATATCTGGCTTGGAACCTACCTCTGAACTATAGAGGTTTGTCATAGGAGAACAAAACATATGTGTATATATATCAAGTATTATCGCATCGCATTTCACATGCTTACATATTTATTATTCCACCCATCATTCTACGGACCCATGCTCTTCCTCGAGCTTATACTCAATCACCTTTGAAACTCCCTCGACATCGAAAATCGAATCTGGAATCTCATTTTATACATCATCGGAAATATAATTCTATGCTTGCACCGCAACCTTCCTCGTATAGTAATACGACTCTCTATTGATAAGAAGGAATAAGTATTCAATAGGTAGATAATCTACTTAATTAGTCTATCAATGATAACTTATACACCACCATGACCCGATTAGTGGTACTCAATCTCAACATTCATTCCAATACAACTCTTATGGTTGTAATCGACTCATTACTCGCAGAATCATTGTTGCATTACTATGGTCCACCACTGACCTACTGTCGTAATTCACTTTCCATGAAATCTTAATATCTAACCATACGGAGTCCATACATGTCGTATAGAATTCTCCTAAGGAGGTAACATAATTTTCATTCATGATTCATGAAGAACACTCTAGATCCTGATGTACATACATGACATGAAGCAGATAAAATTGCAGAAGAGTTTCAATCAAAGCAACGATAGCAGGTTAATACCATTCTTAATCATATACCTTCAATAGAAGACTTAACTCAAAGGTTCGTTTAGTCCTTTTTGAAACATGGTCCTGGATTATCCTCAGGGTAGTTCCTTCTGAGATAGATAGCCCGCTCATGGAGATTACACGAATTTAACCTTTACCAACTTACTATTACGGTTGGGTATTGCACAGTCATCCGAAGGAATGTCAATCTTCCAAACCATAATACAACCTTGACGGCTTCAACCATTATCACTGTATTCCTCTAGCACGAGCGCCTATAATTATCCTCTTACCTTTAAAGTGTCGGCCACCTCTTTGGCCTTTCTTGATAGTAAAATTTCCTTATAGTCAATGTCATTTTAACCACCTCCAAATAAATTTTCTACCTCATTTCAATCACTGCTTATGTGAAGATGTTTTCCCTAAAATCTGATGAGTAAAAAAAAATATCACCATTTTTCCATAAGTTATTACCTCAGTCTTTAGAGGTTAATCATGGTCATGACTGACTCTCGATCATACTTAGGACATCTTTTATCTTAGGTACTAATTGCCCTGAACAATTTCGACCTTTACTGGTTCGATCCATACTTTCTCGTGGTTTAACACGTGCCCCACTTGGCATCATTATAATTACGTCATATTTCCTTTATCAACATTTTTACTCTTGAGAATTTTGAATATTAACCTTCTCATTGTAAAACCTCTAAGGTTATCCTTGAATCGTTCCTCCTGTATTCCCTAGATACAGGGCATATCGAAATACCCTTTACTAATACTAGAACCATTGTCTATATGCTTCTGAAAATTTCTCCACTGATTCTTAAAGGTTGTTATTACCTTAATCCTTTCCAATTCATATTGTCAAAACTCATACTATCCCTATTATGGGTGAAATGCCAACCTTTATGCATTCCCCTAGGATTCATTTTAAGTTACCGATGTTCTATCCTTAATTCCACCTTTAAAAAGGTACATGCATCCTTCCATGGATAAATCAAGTCATATATCCCTGATAAGGGTGTCTTATTCAATCATTCCCACCTCGATAGTATATGCCTAATTTCACAATAACATCTGTATTCAAAATGAGGTCAATCAATTATGGCCTTCAAAAGATAACAACGGTTATCTGCTTTTCTTTCCTAATTTGGTAATGACAACAGGGATGTTCTGGAAGATATTGGTCGTGTTCAACGTGAACTTCTTCTTAATAATTCCGTATTTACTTTTGTTGTTTATCTCAACAGTCATCTCAATGTTGGGATATCTTTCATACCTGGCGTCTCCCTTTCTGGGTATCATGCCACCGGTCTTACACTTCACATTCTTGAAGGTCCTTCCTTCATCCAATTTTCCTAATTTCTTACTTTCTTGTCTCCTCAGTCTCCGCGTCTCATTATTTATCCTTCGAACTATCTCAAGGTTTCCTCGAATCCTCCCAACTTACAGGGGATAAAATATATGTATCTCTTATACCTTCAACCATCAATTTAACTCATGGTGAATCAACCTCATCCTGACGATTACATACTTTTCTATTTCTATTACTACGAGTCTTTAGGGTTTCCTCATACCCAACTCCCTTATCATTCCTCAAACTCTATTGCCTTTATATTCCTTTCCACTTCAGTTTCTTTTTATTTTCCTTTCTCTTATCATTATTTCATGAACCAACACAACATAAGCATTGATTTCATACATCCCGTCATTCTGGATTCGTGTCCTCAGAACGAATCTTGATAACTTTTACAACTTAGATTCATAATTCATCATACTCGTCTGCCTTTGTTCTGGCTCTAAAGCTTTTACACTATTTCCATAACCTTGAGAAGTACTTTCCTGAAAACAATTAAATGAACTTAAATCAGTTTATTATAATCTCTTGTTCCGTGCCTTCCTTGGCCTTTCACCAGCGGGTGGCCTCTCTCTTAGGAGGGTAAGTGACAAAACAGTCTTTTGTGATTCGTCAATCATTTAGAATCTCAAATGATTCCTATATTTCCTTTAGCCAGGCTCTTGCCTCGACTGGGTCAACCTGTTCCTTGGAACTCTGAGAGCTTAGCGATTTAAAGGTCATGAAAGAATTTCCTACCGCATTGTTTCCTCAAGGTGGTGGTTGGGGATAATAGTCTAAGTTCTTTTCAGACAGGTCCATGAATTGCCGTATAGGAGTACCGTCTCGGGTCTCCTTTCCTTACTCGACTTTCTGTTTCCTTAGTATGAAATGTTTCATCCTTCTCCCATACTTGGGGTTATCTTATACGTTAAAATCCTCATTTTCCACTTCATTACGTTATGGGTTCCTTCTATCTTGGTTGCGACCTCCCTGATTATCACATTCAAGGTTTGCCCCTAATCTTATTCCTTGTGGGGCATATTACTTGGAATTTTTTTTTTGAGAATCTCTGGATATTTGTCTTACTTACTTTGCTTAGGTCTTTCCCTCGTTCAGTCCTTGCACGATTGCAAATTATGAATTCTCAAGTTCGATAAACTTCATGACACTCTCTTAAGTGTTAATAGAGCAATTAACAATGTGATCTTATCACAAACAAATTGATCTGAACTGAAATTAACGAATATATACATAACCATTTGTTCAAGGGTACAACAACTGAACACATTAAAGAGAATTACATCATTTGATCTGATTGCTTCTATCCCAAAAGTACTACCATAGATAATCATCTAGTCATTAAAACTAATCATCCATAACTTAGGCTAATCCTCCAAAAGCGGTGCTACATGAAACCCTTGTCTGATCGCTCTGGCTCTGCACACTATTATGGATCAAGAAATGCGGGCACGCACAACATCTCTAACCTGCTCCATTAAAGCGGTGATGAGGTCCAAGATAGTTGCAAGTAGAGCTGGATCAATCTGACCCTCAAGATGGCCTCTAGCTGTAACACGGGTGGTAGCCTCAATCCTGTCCATGCTATGAGCTAATCCTGCCGGAAGTACCCCGCCCTCAATTCTTGGTGCAGTAAGTCTGTCCAACAGATCACTTCTAACATTACGGGCCTCACACAGGCCACCCAAAGTCATATGATAATTGGCGATAAGAGAAGCCTGAGTGGTAGCATCTAGCAGTCCATGGGGTGCAGGTGGTGCAGACCCAGGAGATCCAAATGGATAACCAAGCACGGTATCAGGTGACAATGGTGCAGGAGATAAAGGTTGCATTTCCTCAGTAGGTGCTGGGCTCTGTACAGGGGAGGGAACAGGAATTGGTGGAACCTCATGGATGTCTACAGGAACCTCTGGAAGAGGGTCTGATACTGGTATAACTGGTGCCGTGGAAGGCCCCACTCCTTCTGCCCTCATTAACCTTTGTGCCCTTGGAAACTCTTCATCCTCTAGTGCCACCCTCGCGGCCATTCTTGCTCTGGTAGTCGCCCTGACTACGGTCATCAATTCCTCAGCGGTCCTCTCTTCACTCCCGTCAGGATCCTCAACGAGATCCTCCTCAGCAACAATCCCTTCTGGGATAACATCCTCAACCGCAACATTCTCAATATGAATCTCATCCGGTCCCTCATTAGGGTACTCTATCGGATTCATAATTTGATCTCCAACATGTAATAAAACATCCTCATGCTGATGCTCCTGAACCTCAGGGTTCGGTGCCCCGCTGCCCTATACGAGAACGAACTATGTTACTATCTGAATATTTATAGGGGTTCCCGTAAGGGTTTTAACTGTCAGTACTACGTTAGGTAGTCTGACTATGAACTTGGCAAGAGTTCTTATTATCTTAGTGAACTTATTATTTTAACGTCACATCATCTCTGAGGTTTATAACGCTTAGCACTGATACCATTTCTGTAACACCCCCGAATCCGGGGTCGGGGATCCGGGTTGTCACGAGTTCCATTTCCCTTAATAACACCCAATCTTAATAAACAATCAACTACTCTGTACTGTGACCCCACAATATATACACACACACCACAAGTTATAGTCTCAGAGATGAATACCGAAAATAACATAAGTCATTACACCTCAAAAGGGTTTCTGAATACATTTGCATATTCCTTACCATTATTACAATTCATAATATACATAAATCTAGTACATCATTAGTTGAAAACTTAGCCTATTGGTAATTTCTACCTCAGCTACAGCGGCCTCAACGCTTCCAGAAAGCTGCGAAACGTTTCCTATCCGCTTGCGAATTGGGAGCTTGGTCCTGTTCATCTTATCTATCTGATATTGTGTGATGAAAGAAGAAAGCAAGGGTGAGTAACAAGTCCACCGAAATAATATGTATAATAATTTACAATATATGAGCATACTCATAGTACTCAAGAAAGTCTTGGTTAAAAAGAAATGAACCAAGTTGATATCTTAACGCGACCAAGTCGCAAAATATTCAGTATATACATACATATATACTTTTCACCATCTATGAAATCCTCTTACATGTATAATTTACACAGAGTTCCAGTTTATAACTGTATAAAAATATCGTTGCAAGGTGATCTCATATATCTAACCTTGTCTCAACGTTTTTCTGAAAATCTTTGACATGCACAAGATAATCATTTACTAGATATAAGTTTAAAAGATGAAGTTACAAGATACTCCAATATACTTATATCTTTTCCAAATACTACTTGAACTACTACCGTTCAATGTATAAATAATTCATCCCATAGATTAAGCTACAAGACAAAACTTGTATAGAATCAATCTTTAAAATATCATCAAAATAAAATGAAGTTATGAGATACTTCATTTGATGCACACATCATTTTAAAAACTTGACCCTGCCAACACTCAACAATCGCCCAACCGTAGCCTTTCTATCAAAGTGCTCTGGGTAGTGTTGCAGAAATATCCAATTGGATGATGAACTCATTATGGGAGTTTGCCGCGCCAGGAAGACCACTCACAATGATCAGTCGTAGTAGTACAACCCCACCATTTTCTACATGTAGAGGAGAACCTGTCGGATTTACTTGTCAACCAAACACTGGACTCCTAAGGAATGGACCGTCTTAGCGGAACTTCCGGGCCATTTGGGCCAATATAATAAGGCTGGGCCGGCGCCACTCGACCACTTACGCCACTCCTAGTTCAGATGAAATCCATGACTCTGAAACATAAAGCTCGTTCCCCCTTTCCCCAAGTAGAAACTTGTTGATACGGCTCCACCAAGAAGTCGTATCTAGTTGGAAAGGAGAACTCACCGATATTTCCCAGGCGATGCCTGTTAATGGATTAACTTGTTCCAAGAATTTTACTTCCCGAGTGTTGGGTAAGTAATCAATTCATTTATCAAAACAGCAACCTTGTTGCGAATATAAAATACACCACAGAGCCGGATCCCTTAGATTTTTGAGCGAGTATTCAAGTCCCCTTCAAAAAGGAAGATCTTAAATTTGAAATCAAGTTTTGGGATCCGCTCTAACCTTTAAAAATTATTTTGAAGACTCGAAAACACTTTAAAGAGTGTTTGGAGTAATGCTGATTTAATAAAGTAAATTAGTCCCGATATATTAAAAAATATCTGAATATTATTATTTAAATAATATTCTCATAAAGATAATCCTTATAAAATATTCGAAGTAGAAGTTGTAAAACTTATACTTGAAATGAGTATTAAATAACCAAAGATATACTTATACAAAAGTACTATCTTTATTTGAATAATCAAAAATAAGTTTGATTATCGACACCTTATTCTTTAATAAAATAAATAATATATTTCAGTAAATAATCGGAGTCATAGGTCCTCAAATGAATATTCAAATAATATTCAATAAATAAAATAAGCTGAGTCATAAGCCCTCGAATGAATATTCGAAATAATATTCAATAAATAAAATAAGCTGAGTCATAAGCCCTCGAATGAATATTCGAAATAATATTCATTAAATAATATAAAGTTATCGAATAAACCTTATTCGATTAATAGTTTTGAAAACTATAACCATATATATATAAATATATATATATATATATAAAATCTACTCGGGATCCTCGACTCCCGGTTTTAGAAAATGTTTTCACCTTTGGGTCCCTATACTAAGGGTATACACAACTACTGCTTATCTCCAGCATAGGTAATATGCAACTTTATAAGCAATTGAACCAATAGATATATAAATCAAGAATATGAAACAGGCATGCATATATACCATATCACATGCTACAATATATCGCAAGAATTTGCTAATAACAAATATGCATTTATCGCAAGATCATGCATATACACATGCACATCACAACAACAGTATAACGGGTAGAAAACTTGCCTGAGCGAATGGGGGTTACAAATGGCTCGGGACGAGTCTGGTAACCTATAAATAACATGTGAGTTGGAATTAAACCAAAGTCACTTGTAAATCTATACTTTAACCAAATTTAGACTCTAACGCTCGCTTTGCGCTTAATGATTCTCTTAAGTCGCTCGAGTACCCTCGGCTCCACCATTTTTAATAAATTAACCATTACGAGTTTTAAGGCGATTCTTTTGCAAGTGTCTTACCAACTGCCTAACACACTTAAGATAATTTTTTCATACATTAATTAACCCTTTAAAGTCTTTAACCTATGTTTCAAAGTAAGGCGAGGGGTAATGGTTCATTCGCGAAACGTCTTTACTTAAAACGGGCGTTTCTCCTAAACCGTACATCGGAATCAAACGAACCACATATCAAAATGAAGCTCGTAACATGAAATATCTAAACATGGAAATGGTCGAAACCTAGCAGGGAGTTCTCGGGTCCTAATGTTATGAACAAAAGCAGTCTAAAGTAAATCGGACATTACGACGGCTATGTTTACGCGTTTTCCAAATTTTATACCATTCCAATTCAATCACCAAACAACCCCAATCCATTCATACAACCAAAGTCCATCCATATCACACTACAACAGCCCCAATCAACTCAATATTAACAATTATACTTATTCTTAAACTTGAATTTAAACTATACTTAAACCCTTTAACCAAACCATAAGATTTCAACATTCAATTCACCACCATTTCAACCCAAACTCTAAACAAACAAGCTTCAAGCTACTCTTTACCATAACTATCAAAATCATCCTAATATAGAAAGTAAAGCTAGGGTTTGGAGATGATATACCTTCCTTGAAGTGATGTGAGTAGCTAGGAAGCCTTAAGAAGCCTTGAGATGTCTTAGAGATGCTTGGATCTTAAAGGAAAAACAAGAAAAATCAAGTTAAAAACCTTGAAATCACTATTCATTGTCTTCTTCATTGATTTCTTGGAGAAGATTAAGAATGAATTGGAGGCTTAAACTCATAAGATAGCCATAACTATGCATAAGGAGTACTAGAGAATTATCTTACCAATTTAGGAAGCTTGGAACTTGGATTTTGAAAATTCTTCTCTTTAAAATGTGAAAAGGCCGAGAGCAAGGTGGGAGAGATGAAATGATTTTTGTGTTTGCTTTGTTTTGTTTTGGTTGGTTGATTTTCTTTTGATTAGTTTTGGTTAATTACCTTATTAACCTTGTCTTTGTGTGGTTATAAACCAACCACATCTCCTTCCCCTTATGTCATGCTTATGTCATGCTTATGATGTCATCTTCCCTTACTTGCCCCCTTCTTATTGGTTGGATGACCTCATCATCCCTAACCTCCTTGATTAACTCCCTAATTGTTTGCCTAATGACCGCTGATCTGTTATACGGTTCGCTTAACTTTCGTTCTCGTTTCTCGTTTGAGGGATCATACCCGGGATCTTTTTACTTAGGTTCCCTTAACCTTTCTCAATACATTATATTCCTTTTTATGATCCTCTAATAAAATCCTTGAATTTAAATCCTTTTTATCCTGTTACCTTATACTCAATTCTTTTGATATCTGGTGGATTTTCGGGAAAAATCAAAAGGTTCAAATTTGGATTCTGACGATCTTTACATACACTTATATACCATATAGAGTACTAATAAAATCTCAGAATATCCATAACAGAAACCTACATAGTGTGTCATGAAAAGTTTTCTTGTTCAGAAACTTCAGCAAAAACACTATTCAAAAGGGTTACAAAAAAGTTCAAAATTTTGGGGTTATTACACTGTCTTTAGTACATCTTCTGGCTTAATCTTTAGTTGATGATATCCCGATCTTAAATCAATTTGGAGAAGTACTTGGCTCCCTTCAACTGGTCAAACAGATCGTCAATTCTGGGTAACGGATACTTATTCTTGATTGTAAGCTTGTTGAGCTCCCTATAGTCGATACACAGTCTCATTCTTCCATCTTTCTTCTTAACAAATAATATCGGGGCTCCCCACGGGGATACGCTGGGTCTGATTACTCCTTTCTCTAACAACTCCTGCAATTGCTTCGCTAGCTCTTTCATCTCAACAGGCGCCATTCTGTACGGGGCCTTGGATACTGGTTCTGTTCCAGGTGCTAAGTCGATCCCAAATTCAATTTCTCTATCTGGAGGAAGTCCTGGTAACTCGTCAGGAAACACGTCTGGAAATTCATTCACAACTGGAATATCTTCAAGTTTTGTTGGTTTTTGACTTCTGTCAATCACATATGCTACGAAATGCTCACATCCTTGTCGTAGTAACTTCTTGGCATGAATCATCGTTAAGAACTTCTTTACTTGTTTCTGACCCTTGAACGTTACTATTCTTTCGTCTGGCGTCTTCACCATTACCTTCTTATTTCGACAATCTATCTGGGCATCGTGCTTAGATAACCAATCCATTCCTAATATAACGTCAAACTCCCCTAACTTAAATGGTATCAAATCTACGCAAAACTTACTACCAGAAATCTCAATCTCATAATTCCCACAAACTTGATTAACAGATACACGTTCTTGATTTGCTAATTCCACAGTCATTATTTCATGTAAACACTCAACTGGATAATTTAACTTACTAATAAAATCTTGTAAAACAAACGATCGGGTTGCTCCCGAATCTATTAACACTTTGGCACATAAAGAATTCACATTAAGCGTACCTGCCACGACATCCATATCCTGGATAGCATCTTTCACAGACATATCAAAAACTCTAGCCTTTGGAGTCTCATTCACTATTGGGTAGATACCATAATCCTCAATGCATTACTGACTGGGGCTGGTGTCTTGCAATCCCTGGCCATATGTCCTGGCTTCCCACATTTAAAGCACGTAAATCCAATGGCTGGAACCTTTACTGCTGGATTCCGGATAGGCTGATCCTTATTTGCTGGCTCTCTTGCTGGCTGATTTCGGCACTCCCTCGAATTTTGCCCTTTCTGGTTGCATTTGAAACATACCACATTCAACTTATTACAAACTCCCTCATGCTTCTTCCCACATACTTGACAATCCGGAAAAGTTAGTCTCAACTGATTCGGCTGATTCGTATTAACTGGACGGTTGCTCTGGCCTCTGTCTCCTGCATTTTGTCTCCTGAAATTAAATTTTCTCCCTGACTGAAACTTTCCTTTATTAAGACTTGGAAACTTCCCTGGTTGTGACTGGCCCTCATTCCCTTCAAATTTCTTTTTCTTGCTTTCCTTTTCCTTCTGGAACATCTCACTCTCTGTCTCTGCGATCATAGCCTTCTGTACTACTCCTGCATAGGTATCCAATTTAAAAATGGCTACTTTCCCTCTAATCCATGGTTTCAAACCTTGCTGGAATCTTTTAGCCTTCTTTCTATCAGTATCCACATACGACGGTACATACCTTGACAATTCCTCAAACTTACCCTCATAATCTGTTACCGACATGTTCCCTTGCTTTAATTCTAAAAACTTCAGCTCCATTTGATCCTGAACAAACTGAGGAAAATACTTTTCTAAAAACAATTCCTTAAACCTTTCCCAAGTAATAACATCTATACCTTCCAATGTCTTCACCATCTCCCACCAATATGTGGCCTCATTCTTCAGATAGTAACTTGCAAACTCAACCCTCTGTTCTTCCTTTACTTTCACTAAGGCAAATGCCTTCTCTATTTCCTTTAACCAAACATTTGCTTCAATTGGCTCTAAGGAACCCTTGAATTCTGGTGGGTTTACTGCCTGAAAAGTTTTAAAAGTTACCTGGGGATTGGTCTGCCTTTGTTATTGTTGTGCCAGGTGAACTGTTTGTTGGGCCAAGATTTGAAGAATCTGGGCTATTGCTGGGTCCATGGGTCCTGGGTTCACATTTGGATTTGTATCATCTTGATTGTTATTGTTGTTGTTGGTTTCTTCATTCTGGGTGTTGGTGCGGGTATTTCTTCTGGGAGGCATTTTTCTGTAAAGAATCAATCAACTTATTTAGCTTTTGAATTAATCTTTTGCATAAAAGAACAATTTTGCAAAACAGAAATATCTCTTTTTGAAAACAGTTGTAACTAAGTAAATTGCATGCTTCTTTACAGAATATAAATAGTTATGGAAAACATGGTACATGGTATCACAGGGGTATAACTGGTGTAATAAATAAGGTAAGGTAAAACAGGTGCAATAAAGTAAATGACAGTGCTGGAAAGGAAAAAAGAACTGATATATATAGATCAAAAGTTTTAGGTAGTACAAGCGTAAAAACGCTTCGGAAGTAAAAGTAAAAAGGGTACAACAACCTACTCACTAGTCAACATAGCTAGTCTATAAATACAACTCAAAAGTCTACTGATACACACTACACACTACTGTACATACTACATAACCATAACAATACTGCTCAGCATCTCCATCTCTGAATCTCTCACTCAACTCCAAGGAAACTCTGGTCCTTCCAGCCTCTCAAAGTCCTCCATCACCTCAGTAGCCCAGCCCATCAGTGTATCAGCGCCTCTGCCAGGTAGTGTAGCTCCATGTAGCCTAGCCTCAAGAACCCTCCGTGTCACATGAATCTCCTCTCGAAGCTCCCTCACACCACGATCAACATCAGTAGTCCTAATGATATGCTGTAGCTCTCTGATCTGGGCCAACAAGGAATCACACTCCAATAGAAGAGCCTCATACCGGTAGTAAGGAACCGGGGGCAATGTAGACTGGAATGGGGCACTCGCAACTAAATGCCCAGTGGAATCTGAATCAGCTGGTGGGGGTCCTCTGACAGGTGGCCTCATGCCTGGGGGTCGAATAGCCTGCAGTGGTACGGGCTGCAACATAGGTGGAGGTAGTATATCCAACACTGGTGGAACAACAGGACGTGGATCCGAAGACGACACTCCAACTGAAGGCTTTGAGTGATCAGCTGATACGGGAATAAAAGAGTCGGCCATCGCTGCTATCTGAAATCATATCGCAATATAAGAATCTCGAACCATAACGCGAATTACACTAATACCTGATATACCGAAGCACTCAACCTCTCGACATTCTATCTTTCTATTCCTTACTTCTAATCCTAACCCTCTACCCATTCCCGTCAACCTAGGCTTGTGTCAGTGACTTATAACCTTAGCTCTGATACCAAACCTGTGGCGCCCTCCAAAACCGGGTCAGAAGTTTGGGGTCCACACACACCTTATTTATAACCTGCTTATAACAATAATAAAGATAATAATAATATGCAGTGACCCTACTTACCAACCACCACGGACCGCAACAGGTTAAAGTATGCACACAAGCCAAACACACTATTATATTACAAACGTTCAAATCCCAACTATTCCAAACTCAAAATTGAGTATTAAACATTATTACAAACTTTTACAGACTTAAATTATCCCAAAAGAAGTCTACTAGCTCTGCTCAATCAACCTGAACCCCTAGCTCTCGCGCTGGACTGGGGATCCTCGGTACCAACCGATTCCTTCTTAACTGGAAAAGAACAGAAATAATATCGCATAAATGAGCTAACTAGCTTAGCAAGTCACAATGACAAAACTGAGAATAATGATCATCAAGTGAATATGGTTATGATATCAAGTGAACAATGAATTATAATTTAGAATTGGATACTATATTTTTATTTTAAAAACCAAGGTTAGGCTGCTGATCAGTCACGCACTAACCCCGAGCAAAGCACACAGCATTGCTCTAACTACTGGATCCAAGGCACACATTGGCCTAACTTGACCATTATATGGTCAGACCACGAATCTGGTCCACAATTTTATGAAACAATCCAATTATAACATAATAACAGAATAAACAATAATAAACAATAACCAGAATCATTAACAATATTTGATGTTCCATAATGAAATGGTTTTAATCTGCATAAGGATCAAAAGAGTATTTTCAAAGTTTAGATGCTAGGTAATGAAATAATTGGATAACAATGAATCAATGTTTCAGGGTTTCAAGGATTTGGTCTTTTAAAGCATAAAATACAATGGTTTGAGTATGTAGGCAACTCGATTCAGTGTATAGTATTTAGTTTGTATGTATTTGTAGAGTAATATCGTATATTTGAGGTTCGTGTTTGGGTATACAACAATCAATGATCTAGAAAGAATCAGTCTACGGCTCAAGATCAATGACTGCAACCAAGGTTTAGGGTTCAGTGCTTCAAAGCACTTACAATATAAAACAGGAATATCAATCACGACAATATCTCGAGAAAGTTCAGAACACTTGCCTGGTATTAGCTTACTATACTACACTCGCTTCCAATCTCAACCGTCTTACTCCTCAACTACCTGTTTCCCTTTCCTACGTCTTGCCTCTTCTGCTCACATATCATAAGCATCTATCAATATTCAACTCATATGATTATATTTAACACATACTTCTACCTACCCTTCATTTTACCCAAATCCGATTAACGGATTGAAAGTTACGCAATAAACAGTAAACATCGAATATATATAGACCGACAGTCAACCAACATGTCACATATAACACATAATACGTCACATAATCAATTATATATCATTTATAAATACGTTTCGGGTCAGAAATAGGCTTTTTTAAATAATTAAATCTAATTAAATATTTAACTAAAATCAATTAATAATTAATTAAATCAATTAATCAATTAATTTTCAAATTAATTGACCAATTAATCAATTAAAAATTAACTGAAATTAATTAACTAATCAATTCAGATTTATTTTTGAATTAAAAATAATTTTTAGAATTAAAATAATAATTTTTAGAATTTTCAGAAATTAAAAACGAATTTTTATAATAAAAATAAAGAGGAAATATGATTTTTAAACATTTTTAAAACAGGAATCCTAAATTTGCAAAGTCTGGAAACTTCAGGGACCTAACTATATCGTTTTTAAAACTATAGGGGCCTGTTTGCAATTTTGCCAGCCCCGCCGTCGACTTCGTCGGAGTGTGGCCGGAGAACACGATTCCGGCCACCTCAGGCCACCAAACTGTCCAGATCACAACTACACTTCACCAGGAACATATTCATGCAAACAAATCATTCTAATCATTCCTGTTCTGGCCGGAAATTGGCCAAGAACATCACCGGTTTCCAGCGAACATCGTAAACCTTCAAAACACAACTCCCTTCGATTCACTAATCCTCTGCTAACGAGCTATATATCAATCGATTGCAAATTTCATAAGGAACACAACCCACTATAAATCAATAGCTAATAACCCCTAAATCAAAAACCCCCAAATTTCAATTGAAAAATTTATACAGGTTATAAACCCTAATTTTAAAATTCGAAAATTAAACTCAAATTTGAACATGTTATTGAACTCCAAATCAGACGTATAATATACTAAAATCATCAGGAAAACAAGCTCTACAACATGCAATCATCAAATCATACAAATAGTCATCCGAACAAAAATTCATATTTTTAATCAAAATAATTCGAAATTTAATAAAAATATATAAAATTAACCTTTGATTCTGCAGTAAAACAGGTTATGGAATCTGATAGAGCTCTTCAAGACCTTCAAATCTGGTACTCGAGCTTTTCAAACAAAGATCAATAACACCTTTAAAAGTTGGTTTGATTCTTGGAACAGTTTATGAATATATGATTTTTCTCTGTAAAATTATATAATTATCTGTCTGCAAATGATTTTGATACGAAATAAAATACGGGAAAAGGCTATTTATCATTACGGAAAATTAGTATCCCGTTGGATCATTCCGGATATAAAACGGTACGTTTATTTATAAAAACTGATCCAAACGGTATCGGTTTTCAGGATAATTATCCAAACCAGTACAATTTGTACTGCGGTCTTGGTCTCATCGCCTGGTTACACGTACTACGAGGTGATAATTGGGATAGTTTAATAAAAAGCTCCCATTTATCGAAAATACGGGTTTTATTGATTTACCGAAACGAATATTATATCGAAAATGTTGCGCTGGGACCCGCGCAGAACAAACCGTACGCCGGATCGAAAAAGTCGAAACATGGAATATGCTCGGAATATTACAATTAGGTTAGGAAGGAGTTCTCGGAAGAGTTTCGGGTTCCAAAAACGTAACAACGGATGACGTCGGTTTGTTCCCGTTTTTATAAAATAGATTTTAAATGCTCGGAAACAGATTTTATAAATTTCATATGATCCTTATAAATCCATAAATCAACATAAAAATAATTCGGAAGATATGACAATTATCTATATTTAATTTTGGACATATAAAAATTAAAATACTCAATTAATATTATTTTTGAATATCCAAATACAAATAACACTTAACAATTAATTCACATAATAGATACTAAACACACATAATATTTATTTAATAGCAAAAATAATTACACGATATATCCCGATATTACAATGAAAGTGACCAAGAAACAATTTCTAAGGAATATGTAGAAAAATCAGCAATAAATGAAGCACAGAATTCTACATCCGACGAAAGACAAAGTGCAGCATCCGTTGAAAGACATGGTGCATCATCCATTAACAGACAAACTGCATCATCTGTCGAAAAGCAAAACTCAACATCCATTGAACCATCAGTAGGAGTTGAAGGCCCTTTCAGATTACACACGGAAAGAACCCTAACCTCAAATCAAAGATCCTTAAACTCAGGGAGAGTTTCTTCAAATCAAAACTCAGTCACTCATCACGACAATAATGAGGCCTCTTCATTCAGAGCTAATCTACCATAACAAAGAAAATGGACTAGAGATCACCCATTTAAACTGATCACTGGTGATGCATCTTCAATAGTGCAAACAAGAAAAGCCACCTAAGATGAATGTCTATATAGCAGCTTCCTGTCACAGAAAGAGCCAAATAAGATAGAAGAAGATAGTAGCTTCCTGATTGGGTTTTCGTTATGCAAGAAGAGCTAAACCAATTTGAAAGGAATAAAGTATGGAAGATAGTACCCAAATCAAAAGGCAAGAATTTTATTGACACCAAATAGGTATTCAGAAACAAGATGGACGAAAATGGTATAGTCATAAGGAATAAAGCAAGATTGGTTGCTAAGGGCTATTTTCAACCAGAAGGGATAGATTTTGATGAAACCTTTGCTCCTATTGCAAGACTTGAAGCTATCAAAAATTTTCTAGCCTATGCAGCCCATGCCAATTTCAAAGTCTATCAAATGGATGTAAAGAGTGCCTTTCTAAATGGAGATTTGGAGGAGGAAGTCTAAGTCAGTCAGCCTCCTGGTTTTGAAGACCCCAACTTTCCAGAATATGTTTACTTTTTATTGAAAGCACTCTATGGATTGAAGCAAGCACGTAGAGACTGGTATGATACTTTGTCAAAATTCCTTCTAAAAATCATTTCATAAGAGGTACTATTGACAAAACTCTTTTCTTTAGAAATGTTAATGGCTCTAGTATACTTGTTCAAATTTATGTAGATGATTTTATATTTGGATTTACAGATGAAAAAGTTTGCAAAAAGTTTGCCAAACTAATGCAAAGTAAATATGAAATGAGAATGATGGGAGAACTGACTTACTTTCTTGGTCTCCAAGTTAAGAAAGTTATTGATGGAATATTCATTAGTCAAACCAAATACATTCATGATCTTTTAAAGAAGTTTGACTTAATGGATTGCACATCTGTAAAAACTCCCATGGCCACTGCCACTAAACTTAATTTGAACACTACCGAAAAGTCTGTGGACATTTCAAGCTATAGAGGCATGGTTGGCTCACTGTTATATTTAACAGCTAGTAGACCAGATATAATGTTTGTTACTTGTCTTTGTGCTAGATTTTAGGCTTATCCTAGAGAATCTCATTTTGTAGCTATTCAGAGAATCTTCAGATATCTCAAGGGTACACCAAAACTTGGCATTTGGTATCCTAGAGATTCTGGATTTGATCAAACGGCTTATTCAAATGCATATTATTCAGGATGCAAGATAGACTGGAAAAGCACAACTGGCACATGTCAGTTTCTAGGAAACAAGCTTGTGTCCTGGTTCAGTAAGATTCAGAATTCTGTTTCTACTTCTACAGCCGAAGTTGAATATATTGTTGCTGGTAGCAGTTGTGCACAGATTTTGTGCATGAAGAATCAACTGTTGGATTATGGTCTACATGTGGACAAGATCCCAATTTTCTGTGACAACACAAGTGCCATTTCCATCACTGAAAATCCTGTGCAGCAATCAAGGATAAAGCACATAGACATAAAGTACCACTTTATTAGAGAGTATGTTATGAATGGTACAGTGGAACTACATTTCGTTCCTAGTAAGTAGCAACTTGCAGACATTTTTACCAAGCTATTTGATCAATCAATCTTTACCAGATTGGTATGTGAGTTAGGTATGCTTAACTTCTCTTAATCTCTTTTTGATTCCTCTGCAATCTGTAATGCAGCCAGAAATAAGCTTGAATTTATTAAAGATACAAATAAGGATTTGCAAGTTATCATATCCTGACATTGGCATCAGGATTTACATGCGGTCAGATCCTGACATTAAAAATCAGGTTTTGCCAGCCGTCAAACCCTGACACCAAAATCAGGATTTGCTAAAGGTAAATACTGATAGCATTCAACAGATAAGGATTATCCGTTGAAAGTCAAAATATTTCTGGGTACTTTATCTCTCGACGGATAAAGGTACATCATGTATCCGTTGAGTTAATTCAATCTTAGCCGTTAATTGCAAACCCTAGCCGTCGACGTTACTTACAGTGTATATGTATATGTCCATGGATAAGTTTTAGAATTTCTACAGTCTGCTTTATTTTTCTAACGGTTATTTTTGGCGAATATCATTGGATACTTTTTTTTATCTTTTTCAGAGTGAGTATAAAAGCCCAATTCATTTCTGTAGTTCACTTTTATCTCTCTCTGATTTACTTAGCAACTCTTACTCTCTTCATCTCCAAACCCCTATCTTCTGTAACTGTTTACTAATCAAAAATGGCACCAATAGTAAAAGTTATGTCTCAATCTAGGTTTATCTATGAAAACAACAACTTTGTAGCTCTAGTGGACAAGAGCATTGCTAACTCTGAAGATTTCCACAAACTGATGGATTTCATTAGAAACTATAAATTGAAGTATGCCATGCTCGAGTCTCCAGTGATTTACTGTGAAGTTGTGGAGCAAATCTGGACAGCAATTGTGTTCAATTCCAAAGACAAGACTATTACCTTCTCACTTAAAGGTAATGACTATTGTATCAACTGTGATGAAATTCAAGCTTGTCTTCATTAGCCTAAAAATAACACTTTCATTCCACACACAGACATAGAGGTGAGCACCATGCTTAAGTCTATGGGCTACTCTCTTGATTCTACCAATTTAGGTGGAGTTAGAAGAATGGGCCTTAGAAAAGAATGGAGCTTTCTCTGTGACTCATTCATAAAAGTGTTTTCTGGTAAAATTAGTAATTTTGATGCAGTTACTTCAACAATGATTAACATGCTTTATATGCTTCTAAATGACAAATATTTTAATATCAGTAATCATGTCATGTTAGAATTAGGGTATAAGTTAGGAGATATCAAGAAAAGGTCTGAGGATATATATTATGCTAGGTTTCTTATGATGCTAGCAAACCATTTTTCTAAAGACCTTTTGATTGAGAACCCAAACAATAAGCTTGCTTGTTGGGTCCAAGAAAAGAGGGTACTTGCTAACTTGAATAGGAAGAACCTCCATATTGGTGTGCCTCTCAACTACTTGCCAATCATAGAGGCACCTCAGGTAAGTGAGGTAAATGTTCCTATCTCAACCCAATCCCAACCTCAAATTTCTTTGACTTCTACTCTCGCTATGGCATCTGTGACTGTGACCAAACATATGCCTACCCAAGCCACAAAACCTAAAAATTCAAAATCCAAATCAAAGAAACCACACTCAAGTTCCTCTCAAAAGAAACTAGTTTTAAAAACTACCGCAGCACGTGAGGGGAGTGTGAAGGGTAGTGAGAAAGGTGAGGGACAGGGTGAACATCAAAGAAACCCCAAGGATAAGGAGGGTGAGGTATGTGTTACCTAAACTAGCCACACTACAGTCTCCCAATAGACTATAGTGCTTAATAAAGAAATTAACTCATTGCTGGTTACATCCTCCCAAAAGGATGTAACTATTGAAACAAGCTCTCAACCAAGAGCACGGGCCAAAAGGGGAAGGGACACAGAAAAAAGACAAACTTGTATCAGAAAGAAGAAATCAAAACCAATGGGGTAGTCACAGGGTGCACACACAGTGCCAACTGAAGTCCAAAACCCAGTTACTGCAGCATCTCAGATTCATATTGCTGTGTCTCCAACAAATGTGGAGTCACAACCAAAATCTCTCATTATCGAAACACCCCATACACAAAATTTTCCAACTATCTCTCTGGATGTGGATATGATACACGCATCAGTTTCTGATTCTCCATATCTTACATTTATGGAGGAGCCAAAATCTAGAGCACCCGAGCATCATCTTATTGATGATTTGTTGGCTGAGTTGCCCATTCTTTCTCAAACTGTTGAAGAATCTGTGCACCTAAATTTAAAATCAATCTCCAAAGATTCGAAAATAGTTTCAACTTCTAACTCTATTATTTCTAATTCTTCGACGGATATTCCTCATCCGTTGATCAGCAATTGTCCTTCGACGGATATTCCTCATCCGTTGATCAGCAATTGTCCTTCGACGGATAGGCCTAACAACAGTCATCTGTTGACATTCAAAGCTGCTACTTCGACGGATATCACTCATCCGTTGATAGTCTCTGCACCTCTTAAAATCTTTAAAAGTGTTACAATTATAAATGATTTAGTAGTTGTTCAATCACTCTTAGGATTGAGGGAAAGGAGTGATATGAGTGAGAGGCTGGGTTTCTCCCAGGTAAAAAGAGAGGAAAATAGTGAACATATGCATGCCATTTCTTCCATCATGGAAAAAGAAAGTGAGATGAGTTCCACCTTAGATGGTGAAGGTGAGGGTGTGAGGGTGTTGAGCCAAGGGGAGACCTTGATGCAAAAAGAGAGAGAGAACATGAGAGAAAAATATGTACAGAAGAAAAATGGGAGGAAACTATTACAAGTGAGGTGGGATCTCAATGAGGCAGACAAAGAGAGACTATTTCAGCAAGAATATCAAGCTGTTATAGATTCTGTCACTTTTAATGCTGAGGTATTTACTCACACCCTGTTCCAGCATATCAAATCCTAGCTGAACCGGGAAATGAGGAAGCAAAGAGGACTTTAAATTTTGTACACGCTACAGCCTCTATGCTAAGGGCAAAGGATGCAATCAACTCTCTTCCACCTATAGCTGGTGATGATTTTGAGTATGATTCTGATGACTCTTTTGGTGATGAGTCAAATGGGGAAGATACTGATGAAGCTGGCATAAACTTTGGGGGAACTGTAGGCCCTAGTTCTTCTACAGGTACTCTAGCCTGGATGCTAACCAAGAAGTGCATTTATCACCATTTCAACTCCACAATATTCAAGCTTATTTCTCAGACTCAATCAGCCATCAATCCACCACTAATGCTAGTACCAGATATCTTTTAGAAGCCCATCTTGAATCTCTACAGCTGCACAACATTCATACTCTTAAACAAAATCAAGATGTGGATGAGCTCAAATAAGCCATTGATACACTTAAGAAAGACATCAATGAAAAAATAGAGGTCAAGCTTCCTGATTGCACTATGAAGGATATTCACCAGAAACTCAGAAAGGACAGTGATCTGAATAGGAAGGTTGAGGCCTTGGGTTCCAGAATGACGGCTATTGAGAATTCAGTGGCCAAGATACTTTCAAACCAAGAAGCTCAAACTCAATTACCTCAACAATTGATGGATGCTCACACTTCAAACCCTGCTTCACTTGATGATAATAAAGGGGGAGAAGGATGTGAATATTCAAGTCAGTAAGGTGATAGTACCAGCTATTACTATCTCTAAGCCACCAGCTTTGGACAGTATTGATATGATCAATCTAGCAGCAGTTGAGCTCAAGATAAAAGAGAAAATGAAGAAGATTGATGACAAAATTGAGAAGGTTTTTGGCTCAACTGCTACTCAAAATTACTCTATGAAGCATTTCACACAGTTGAAGCCAATCACCATAGATGAAATGCAGCTAGGAAAGAGGGATAAAGGTGAAACCTCAACAAAGAACGAGTTCAACAACTGTGTGGTGCTGAAGCCTAAACAAGCCAGTGTGACTATACCATTAAAGCACCCGATGTTGGTTAACTATTCTCCTCCCAGGCCTGATGAAAACAAATTGATGGGCTCTTTAATTGAAAGCTTCAAGCACACCAAAGACTATTTGCTTAAATCAAGGATTGCAAGAATCTATAGATATGGCAAGATGATTTGTGTAATGTCTGGGCACCCTCAATTTGGAGAAACTAAAGATGAGGAAAATAGAAGATATGGAGCTCAGAAAAGAAGGAAGAAGCAGGTCATTAAAGGAGTGAAAAGAAAATTGGAAATGCCTGCAACTCCAACTGAAACTGAGAAAACCTCATCTATAGAGAAGCAAGAACCAAAGATGTCAGGAAAAGGGTATTGGAAGGTTAAAGCAAAAAGGAAGCTACCTGGTAATGAAGATGAGGAAGCTAAAATAATTCAGTCTACCACTACAAGTCAATCAATTGTGCCTACAATGGATCAAGTTGAGTTCAAGGTCCATCCTGATGTGAGTTTTCATGGCGAGCCAATCATTCCCAAGTATGAACCAATAGACTGGGACAACTTACCTATTCCTGAGCTAAATATTCCAATTCCAACTACATCAAAAAAGAAGAAGCAATCAGCAAGAAAACAAGTCAAGCCTGTCTAATTCCAATCTAAAGCCTTATCCAAATCCAAGCCAACAGTCAACAAAGGAGATCAACTCTTTATCTATGATATAAAGGAATTCTCAAACATCGACCTTTACCTGAATGAGCTAGATGAAGTTAGAGCAATTAATACCCACAACAGACTCTCAGAAAAATTGGTGTTTAGGTATAGGGGTGGAAAGGAAATTACATGGCCTCTGCATAGGATTCTCAATGAAGGCTATAGTATCTTGGTGAAAGTATTCTCTGCAATAAAGAAGGATTTTGGATTCACCAAGGTGGCCAGAACAGAGGTACTCAATAAAATTTAATAAATAATGCAGAGTTGGGGAGATCCAAATGCACTTCCAAGAATCTTATTTATTCCCTACACTGGAAGCAGAGTGCATTTGAGACCTTATTAGATGATGGAGTTCAGAGATGAAAAGGGGTCAGAAGATTTTTCAGACTTGAAGACCAGTTGCAAATATCAAGCAATGACACACTCAAAGAAATGCAGGAGATGCTAGATCTCAATGATGGAAATGAAGTTGAATTCTTCAGACAATTCCAACACCAAATTGAGGAGAATGACAAAAGGCTGAGAACGAGGACTAGAGATTCCAGAAGAAAGAAATGATCAGCCCAGACTAAGGATCATCTTGAAATGACATGTAACTACAATCAACTTCATTTGTTCAAATTTTAATTGGAGCATTTTACAATCTATCTACTGCTTACAGTCTTATTTTTATTAGGGTGTTTTGTTTTCATCAAGTTAACCTGAATTTATACCTATAATTCCATTAGACATAAATTGGGGTAGATTGTTAGGAATATATTGTAGGCTTGATGATAACTTAACAAAACACTCTAAGTAGATAAGTTAAATAATTTGTGTAACCATCTTTTGATGGAGTAGCTTGTATTAAAAAAGTATGTAGCTCATTCATGTATACTATAATATCTTAGAGGTTTAGAAATTGTTAGACATTCCAATTCATGTTGGCTACCAGCAAGATATGCAGAATAGGTTGTCTAATTGTAAATAAGTGATGCCTTGCAGTTATGCATAAGTGAAAGGGTATCAACTGCTAAGGAAATATTATCAACGGATTATCCATAACAGACTCAACGGATAATGCTGAAGTCTCAAGAAACATCATATTCAAATAGCAGTTGAAAGTGACTTGACAGTCATATGGGTTGGTTGTATACAAAAGAAATGTGGCAGCCTATAATTAGGATTATAAAGATCAAAAAGCATTTCTATTTTTATGTAAAACAGGGACATTCAAAGATGATATATCTATCTGGATTGTATGGGACAGAGAAATGAAGAAACATGTGATGAGACCTAAATAATAGAGTTATTATGATATTCGTGATTTTAGATAATAATAATAATAATAATAATAATAATAATAATAATAATAATAATAATTAGTGAACAACTGGAATTTATTTAAAAAAAATTATAAAAGATTTTTTTTATAAAGGTTAGTGTATAACAAACTCTAGCAGCAATCGGTAATTTATTCTGTGTATATATACATGCCTCTCCTTTGTAAGATAACCCTAAAAAATAATGAGAGCCGTAACAGTACTCCAAATATCTTTTTGAATCCATACTTTTAAAGGCTTATTATAGAATTATTTTTCTGGTTGTTAAGTTTGGACACACCTGTCACTTTGTTATGTAATCAATGCATTGGTGTCAACAAGCATACACTCTTTTTCGGTCATGTAACTCATTGTAAATTGTTAGCAATAATTTTGATACACGTGTTGATGTTATTTAATTATTATATTATGATACCGTCAATTGGCTTTGTACTTGTATCTGTTTATGCATATGTTTAATCTGATGCTTCAATATCAATTAATAATTAAATTATTATGTTATTTTATGTATATGTGGTTATTCCTATATTACAATTAAAATAATTTAAGTATATTTAAATAAGTTCCTAATAATCATGTTAGTTAAATTACTTGCACATTATTAGAAATTATGGGGTACATTTTCACTAATTTCATACTTTATAGATTATATATATATTAATCAATTACAAATAAAATTCTTTATTCGGTGTCTTGTACTTGTTCAATTGTACTAGTTTTAATGTTAATATATAAATATATAATGTTGTTGTTTTTTGAGGAATGTTAGCCATGTTTAGTTGATTAACTTATTTGACTATGCCAGACTATTTTATAATATTTCGTTAGCTAGCAGTGTGTAGTACTACTTACATAATTGTTGGCTTTTACTAGGTTTATACTTATAAACATAATAATGGGATGGTTTCGGGTTTATGTGTCAAATTCGATTATATAGTATATGATTAGGAGTCGTTAAATTGCATATAAATTTTATTTTTCGTAATTTCTTATTAATTTGAAAAGAAATAAATATTAATTGTAAACTATAATCTTGTAACTTAGACCGATGCCCGGGAATTTAGAGGACTGTGTGTGGATTTCGTTAATATTTTAGCTACGATTTTAAGGTACAGATTCTGTCCCCTTTTTATTCAGTGCTACTCGTCCTAGAAATTAAATATCTCTTATTTTTTGAATTTCATATTTTATTCGCTCTGTTCATATTGTTTGATCATTTTGACTTCCAAAAAATGTTTTAAAATTTTATTTAATAAAATTTTAAATATCTGTTTATGCGGTTTCCAAAAATTATTTATGACACCCTCTGCTTCTGGAAATCTATATTATTTTTATCAAGTGATTTTTAAATTTTGCGAGAAATATTATTTTTCATTTGGACCCTTAGAGTGATATAAGCTATACTGAGTTAACCAGCTGTAGGGGTACTACAGCCATATCATTGCGGTACCAGTGACATGACACTTCCGTGACAGTGTGATTGGTCACGACATATCCTTCTGTTAGCTATTAGGAGGAGCTTTTGACCATTTGATATTTGTTCAGGATACGTGATTGCAACCAGAGTTTGATTTGTGATTTGATTTATGGTGACATTGTATATGTCATACACATTATCCATTTTGTTGCACGCATTAGGTACCCTATGATATGTGTATTTGTATCTGTTCTGATCTTGATATGAAATATTCTAACCCCTCGTTGCTTCAGCCTACTTAATTTTAAAGTTGTTGTTTTATTGTAAACTGCAAATTATTTATTTCTGATCTCTTATTTTATAAATTGTATTCCAAATATGGGCGTTTGGCTCATGCTGTATCTTTTTCTGGAATGTGCTTAGGGGGATCTGGGACTGTGTAATGGAGAGCTACCATATTTATTGATTAGGAGAAATTCCCTCCTTAGAGTGGCCTATGTTATATATGTAAATCCTAGTTTCGGACTTTGTCATTATCTAGACTTAATTGTTTATTTAGAGATTTCAACATATATATTATTGGTTTAGACGGTTAGGAGATTTATATTATTTTGGAGATTTTGGACTATTTAATTATTGTTTAAAAATATATTAGTCCTCTGTTTGCAGGTCTATGAATTACAGGTAATAACTTCTTCTATTTTTAAGGGGGTGTTACGGTTATGTTTTATCATATCATACATGTAACTTGGTGATCTATAAACCAAGCGTAGAAAAAAGTTAAAATATCGAGTAACACAGTCAACACAAGCAAGAAATAGAGAGTATTTGTAAGTTGTATCCTTAAGAACTCTAAAGTTTAGTTTGTAAGAACTCTTGTAAGCAGTTGTGTGTTTTTACATCAAAGAGATCTTCTTCATTTATATATGTCTCTGATGGAAATATCAATCCAGCAGAAATTTTTTAAACTCCCATTTTTATTTACTTTTTGTTTGAGTACTTGAATACATCTTATCCGCAACTAGCTTATTCAAACATTGTTATATGTAATTCTGTTGTTAGATTGTTCGGGAATAACAACACTGACTGTAAACTGTACATATATAAACGATTATGCATTTAGATGGTTTTGACATCATAAAATAGAAACTTGTACATATTTTCATAATGCACAAGTTGGGGGAGATTGTTAGATATAATTTGATGATATCAACATTTACCATCAGAGTTTTCCATTATAGTTTGATAACTAAAAGATATCAGAGTTTATCAAGATTATCAATATTTAACAGATTAGAGATTGATATCAGCATTTGTCTATCAACATATGTCAAGACTAATTTACAGAAAGTAATTGATTCTCTCTAAAGACTATGATTTGTAGAAGATATGTCGGAGTAGCACTTTACTTAATTGTAGCAATCAATAGTTGGATATGTGTTAGGATTCCTTATTCATGTATATCACATCAACCGTTTGATTGTGTAACTGTGTAGTATATAAGCACATATTATGTTAACACTATAAGTATCGTGTATTGTTTTATCATACGCATAACCTAGCAGCTCTGAAGGATATCTGTTTATCCTTTGAGAGAGTTTTGTAATCAGTTTTTATTAATTAATATAAGAACTATCCTTCACTGTTGAATACTTAATTTGATTTGATTGTTATTATTGTATTAACCCCTTCTACCGTATGCTGAAAGGATTGACAGTATATTTATTGTAAAGGTGGAAGATTAGTTTATAAGAAAAAGGATGTTGAAGATGAGAGAAGTGAAAAAAGGAGGATTAGAGATACAATACAAAGAACAAATCATATTCCTTGAATGTGTGTCACTCATAGGGTTAAAAATTATAAGTGGGAAGTAACTTTGGTTCAATTGAAACATAATCATGATATGGTAGCGCCGGATAAAGCATAATTCATGCATAGGTTAAAACATTGAAAGTGTTTGTCCTAAATCCAATCATGTATGATGAGTTAGGAAGAACTTTCTTGTATTCTTATTTAATTTCATTAATATTAATAAAAGACTTGTTTTGGTTTTATTACGGGCTTTATCTATTTAAAGTGTTTTGAATAAGATGTTCCATAGTTTAGAGTAAAGCTTCTAGAATTATAATGAGATTATAATATTGAGATCTAGAAGATGATAACTTTAGACTTAAACAGTTCATGATCATAGCATAACTAATCGGAAGTTAGTGAATCCGCAAATATTGGTAGATACTATGCTTGCTCCCTTTAGGAGGATGTCTGTTCTCATAGGCATTTGTGTGGTGACACTATAGCTAGTATGTAGGTGCTTGTTAGGGAATAATTTCACTGATCATGACTTGATAAGTTGGACAACTAATGGAGATTACTCATGTGTTAATAGTTATTCACTGAGTAATAGTTGTACAAGTGTCCTTAGACTTGAGATCGTTAAAGTTATCTTGTTTATAATTAACAGTACTTTGGTTTAGTCTTTAGTCTCAAGGACATCCATTAGGTCTATTCTGGGCATAGGGATTTATGTATGGAGATAGTTAACGTCAATAAAGGATCTACCCCTTCTAGTATAAAAAGAGAATATCCTATGTTATTCTTAGTATGCGAGTTCTGGAATCTCTGGCCAGAGTGTATAAAATTAGAAAGGAGTTTCTAATTTGAATTAATATGAACTTTGCATTATGAATAATAAATCATAAGATTAAATTTGATAGGCCTGACACGAGATCCATGCCTTGTATTTAATCCGAATATTGTAAGGGTAGAAGGAATTCATTGTACAGTAACTAGTCACTGACAGGTTCTTGGTATTCTAAGCAGTGAATTCATTTTATCCGGATAGTCGCGATATGTTGAGAAGCATCACTCACGATGTAGAATAAATATAATCAATCAGTTAATTATATTTAATGAATTTTAGAATTCATATAAATAATAAATAGAAGGTTTATTATTATTTATTTCTATTCCGGCTTAATATTGAACCTACAGGGTCACACCATAAAATGATTAATTTATTGATGAAGGTATTTTGAGAGAGCAAGTTGTTTTCTAAAGAGTTTAGAAAAATAATAATGATTAAAATAGTTTTAATTATTATTTAAACATTTTATAAGATAAAGTGTGGGATCTATATAATAATATATATTGATATATTAATTATATGAAAACCTAGTGTGCTCTATATAAAGAATGAGATGAGAAGAGTTTTGGCATGCACTTGTGTTTTGTGAAATCCTAGTTGCCACCCTCTCCTTCTTCTTCATCTCTCTCTCTCTCTCTCAAAAGAAAAGGGCACCACTTTTATAAAGCTTCATCTTTATAAAAGCTTCATCAAAGGATTATTCTTGGTGGATATCATTAGAGGGCGTCACACTATGAGGAGCAACTGCTAGTATCCATCGTCATAAAGCTTCGATTTTTACGGTATGATTACGGTTCCTCCGCTCCCTTGATTTTATATATTTTTTTCTATATGTGCGATATATGGTTTTACGGAATAATTGTTAAATCATGCTTCCGCTCGTCCGTAAATTCCTTCATTGCCATCAGAGCCAGGTTCTGCATATAGGGATTCATATAAAAAATCAAATTTTTTTATGCATGTATGGATTTATTATGATTTTTGCATGTTTATTTAGATTTGATTATGAATTAATTCGAAATAATTTTTGCATTGGATTTTGACCATTGATCTAGGTTCTACAAGTGTTGTAGATCATCTAGGTATTGTTATTCATAATTTTGTGATATGTAGATTATTTGTTATGAACTTTTTTTAAAATTGTTTTAATTAAAATTCATAAAATAATTTTTCCTGTGAATAAATATGAATTTAATATTTGCTTCCATCCATTGGCTGACCTTGTAATTGTTGCTACAGTAAATGAATTCGTCAGTTTTTTTTTGGACATAAATGCAATAACAGTTACAAAAGGGGCCAATAATGATAATAATAATAATAGTTATTATTAATACTACAATAAATGAATTCGTCAGTTTTTGTTTTGGGATTTATATAATAGCTTTGAACTGTTTATATTCCTGGAAGTGTTTTAAAGCTTGTTTTAATTGTTTTAATTATTTTAATTGCTTTTAAATACTATAATAAATCCATACATCAATATATATCAATGTGTGACATGATCTTACTTGCATGCTTGTTTATTTTTATTTTTATATATGAGATATATGCCTATGTTTACCATGCGATGATAGATTTAGGTGAACTTAAATCAAAATAAAGCGTACTCTAAAAAATCTAGAATAGGAATCATTTCTTGCCTTAACTATAATATTATGAACACAATCATGAGATTCTTGTGTTTGTGAAACACATAATTAAATATGAATTTTCAATATTGAGAGAAAGGATGATTCTATCAAAAGCGGATTTCGATCTGTAAGAAAGGGGTATTAAGTGACGCCTCTTGACAATGCTCCCCCCGATCTGGGAATCATCCAATTATCGATTATTCATTTGAAATATTTAATTTTTTTTTAAAAGAATCTCTTTATAATATAATTATGATTGTAACATAATGTAATCCCTCTAAAATTAAATAATATAAAGTACTAATTGGCCAATGACACAACGGGCTTGTGTCGGTCATAGCCTTCCAACATGGTAGAAAGTAGTTCTCCTTTTTGAATTATTATCGTTTCGTGCTACAGCCGAGAGCTTTGATTTTGAAATAAGAAATACTTGTCTATTGCATAGAGATGTGTACAATGAATTAGAATCTAATGGTCGTTACGTGCTACAGCCGTGGGCCGTTAGAGACTGATTCAATTGTATGAAATGTTGGGTTAGACTTGACTTAGAATATTGAGTTTGTCGTGCTACAGCCGTGACTCAAATTATTCAAGAGGCTAAATTTTGATTAGGGAATAACCTAAGATGTAATTGACAAGGATTTTCTTCATATTGAACATCACATGGCATTTCGTGCTACAGCCGAGGTTGTGTGATGGAATGTAGGATCCCTATTCCCACTAGCATTATGAATGCTTAATTTTTCACTTAGGGGGTCGTATAAATTAGATAAACTAGTGGGAGCCATTTATGAATAAAGACCCGATTCATATAGTGTTTTGAAATGTAATTGAATATTTGCTAAGTGTTGTTATGTGTTTATCATATAAAGAATTACTATATACGTTATGTCTTCTGCACTATCACTTCGGAGCATACTAGATGCTCACAAATTGACTGGTCCTAATTTTGCTGACTGGCTTCGAAACTTGAAAATTGTTCTCAGGTTTGAGAAGCCTGATTATGTGCTTGACTCACCTAAGCCTGCTGAACCTGCTGAAGATGCACATAATGATGAACATGTTGTGTATCATAAGTGGATAGATGATGCAAATGTTGCTCAATGTATCATGCTAGCTTCCATGAACATTGAGCTACAGAAGCAGCATGAGCATATGGATGCTGACACTATCCTAACGCATCTACAAGAGTTGTATGATGTGGCAGGGAGGACAGCTCGATATGAGATATCGAAGGAGCTGTTCGGCTGTAGGATGTCTGACGGATCATCTGTGAATGACCATGTACTTAAGATAATCAATTTGATTGAACGTCTTGGACAACTTGGTTTTGCCATGGATGGGGAGCTGACTCAAGACTTGGTCTTGCAATCACTTCCAGATTCGTTTTCGCAGTTTGTTGTGAACTTTTAAATGAATAAGCTGAACGTCAGCCTGGCTGAACTCCACAACATGTTGAAGACTGCGGAATCAAATTTTCCCTCTAAGAAGAGTTTTGTTCTTCTAATTGGTGAAGGTTCCAATCCTATGAAAAGGAAGATGAACCCTCCTAAGAAGAAGAAAAAAGTAGGTGAGAAAAAGCCGATTCCACCAAAAGCCGTAGACTCAAGAGCAAAGTTGTTTGCTTCCACTGTAATAAGGTGGGGCACTGGAAGAGGACCTGCAAGATTTACCTTGCAGAATTGAAGAACAAGAAGGGTAGTGAGGCTGTCGCTTCTGATTCAGGTATGTTCAGGACTGAAGTGAATATGTCACTAAGTCAAATTTCTACTTGGGTATTAGATACCGCTTGTGGTTCTCCCATTTGCAATTCATTGCAGGGACTAAGCAGAAGTAGGACTCTCGAGAAAGAGGTGGTGATTCTACGGATGGGAAATGGAGCAAGAGTTGCTGCTGAAGCTGTAGGATCATTTGATTTACATATGCCTACGGGCAAGACAATTGTTTTAAATAATTGTTATTTTGTTCCCTTGATTGTGAGGAATATTATTTCTATTCCCATATTAGACTTGGCTGGATCTTTGTTTGTTATTCAAAATAATAAATGTTCAATTCTTAGAGATAACGTTCTTTATGGTAGTGATATTTTAAATAATGATATGTATATGTGGCGTAGAGCATAATTTACTACAAATTGAACACACTAATAAAAGGAAAAGGGATGATGAAAATCTTACCTATTTATGGCACTACAGACTTGGTCATATTAGTGAAAATAAACTACGGACATTCCATAAGGAAGGGTTACTTGACCCCTTTTATTTTGAATCATATCCTACATGCGAGTCTCGTCTATTAGGTAAAATGACCAAATCTCTATTTGGTGGACATGGAGAGAGGGCTGCAGATTTGCAAGGATTGGTATACACAGATGTATGTGGACCAATGTCTACGCAAGCCATGGGTGGATTTTCATACTTCATTACTTTTATAGATGATCGATCTAGATTCAGATATATGTATTTGATAAAACACAAGTCTGAAGCCTTTGAAAAGTTCAATGAATATAAGAATGAAGTGGAGAAATAAAACAAACATAGTATTAAAACCCTTCAATCAGATCGAGGTGGTGAATACTTGAATGAAGAGTTTCTAGATTATCTCAAAGAAAATGGTATAATCTCTCAATGGACTAATCCATATACTCCACAGTTGAATGGGGTATCTGAAAGGAGAAATCAAACTTTGTTAGACATGGTTCGGTCCATGATGAGCTATGCAGATCTTCTAGTATTCCTTTGGGGTTATGCATTGGAAACCTCAGCATATTTACTGAATAAGGTGCCTTCCAAATTTGTTCCTCAAACTCCATATGAGATATGGAAAGAAAGGAAACTGAGTCTTAAACACGTTAATATTTGGGAATGTCCAGCTTATGTCAAGAAAGTTGACCCTGATAAGATGGAATCTCGATCCATAAAATTTAGATTTGCGGGATATCCTAAAGAGACTTTGGGGTATTACTTTTACACCGATCATAGGGTATTTGTCTCCAGACATGCTACCTTTTTGGAAAAACAGTTTATCCTTGAAGGAAACAGTGGGAGAAAAATAGAACTTAATGAAGTTCAAGAAGCGCAAACTACTACGGTTCAAGAGGAAACACCTGTTCAGACTGAACAACCTTTTGTGGAACAGCCCATTTTTAGGTCAGGGAGAGTGTCTCACCAACCTGAGAGGTATTATGGCCTTGTCATTGAGAATGACAATGAGTTGTCATTCATTGATGATGATGACCCTATGACCTATAATGAGGCTATGAGTAATATTGACTCAGAGAAATGGCAGAGTGCCATGGAATCCGAAATGGAATCTATGTATGCTAACCGTGTATGGACTTTGTTTGAAGCACCAAAGGATGTAAAGCCTATTGGGTGCAAATGGGTATACAAAAGAAAGATTGGAGCAGATGGCCAGGTGGAGACCTATAAGGCCAGGCTCGTGGCAAAAGGATTCAGACAAAGGCAATGGATTAACTTTGCTGAAACTTTTTTGCCTGTAGCCTTATTGAAATCAATTCAAATTTTGCTTGTGATTGCTGCTTACTATAACTATGAGATCTGGCAAATGGATGTCAAAACAGCCTTTCTCAATGGGAAACTTGAAGGGGAAGTGTATATGACACAACCAGAGGGTTTTGTTTTCAAAGGGAATGAACACATAGTGTGTAAGCTGCTACGAACCATATATGGTTTAAAGCAAGCTTCTCGTATATGGAACATCCATTTTGATGAGACAATCAAAGAGTTTGGTTTTATCAAAAACGTAGATGAACCATGTGTCTATAAGAAGGTTAGTGGAAGCGCGATAACATTTCTTGTACTGTATATGGATGACATACTTATTATAGGAAATGATATACCGATGCTACAATCAGTCAAAGTGTGGCTATCGAAGAACTTCACTATGAAGGACTTGGGAGAAGCATCCTACATTCTCAGTATGAAGATCTATAGAGATAGATCCAGAAGAATGATAGGTCTTACCCAGGGTACATACATCGAGAAAGTGCTTAAAAGGTTTAGCATAGAAAATTCCAAGAGAGGTCTCACACCGATGAGCCATAGAGTATCCCTTTTCCAAAAGGATGTCTCCTAAGACACCTGAGGAAAGAGAGCGTATGAGTAAGATTCCTTATACTTCAGCAATAGGATCTATCATGTATGCGATGTTATGTACTAGGCCTGATGTTGCTTACTCAATTAGTGTGACAAGCAGATATCAGTCCGATCCAAGAGAAGACCACTGGAAAGCAGTGAAGAACATCCTTAAGTACTTGAGAAGGACTAAGGATATTTTTCTTGTTTTTGGTGGATCTGAGTTGAAAATAGAGGGATATACTGACTCTAGTTTTCAATCAGAAAGTGATGATAGCAAATCCATGTCAGGGTATGTGTTTACTCTGAATAGTGGTGCGATTAGTTGGAAGGATTCCAAGCATTGAGGAGCCTATTTTGTTGTATTTTGATAACAACACAGCAAGAGCACAAGCCAAGGAACCTAGGTCTCATAAAAATTCCAAACATGTTTTGTGACGCTTTCATTTGATTAGGGAAATCATTGAAAGAGGAGATGTCAAGATTGAGAGATTTGACACACATAACAACGTAGCAGACCCACTCACAAATTCATTGTCTCAGATTCACTTTGATCGTCATAAAGAGAAGATGGGTATTGGATACCAGGGTGATTGGATTTAATTCAAGTGGGAGATTGAAAGTGTTTGTCCTAAATCCAATCATGTATGATGAGTTAGAAAGAACTTTCTTGTATTCTTATTTTATTTCATTAATATTAATAAAAGACTTGTTTTGGTTTTATTATGGGCTTTATCTATTTAAAATGTTTTGAATAAGATGTTCCATAGTTTAGAGTAAAGCTTCTAGAATTATAATAAGATTGTAATAGTGAGATCTAGAAGATGATAACTTTAGACTTAAACAGTTCCTGATTTTAGAATAACTAATCGGAAGTTAGTGAATCCGCAAAGATTGGTACATACTATGCTTGCTCCATTCAGGAGGATATCTGTTCTCATAGGAATTTGTGTGGTGACACTATAGCTAGTATGTAGGTGCTTATTAGGGAATAAGTTCACTGATCATGACTCGATAAGTTGGACAACTAATGGAGATTACTCACGTGTCAATAGTTATTCACTGAGTGATAGTTGTACAAGTGTCCTTAGACTTGAGATCGTTAAAGTTATCTTGTTTATAATGAACTGTGCTTTGGTTTAGTCCTTAGTCTCAAGGACATCCATTAGGTCTATTCTGGGCTTAGGGATTTGTGTATGGAGATAGTTAACGTCAATAGAGGATCTACCCCTTCTCGTATAGGAAGAGAATATCCTATGTTATTCTTAGTATGCGAGTTTTGGAATCTCTGGCCATAGTATATAAAATTAGAAAGGAGTTTCTAATTTGCATTAATATGAACTTTACATTATGAATAAGAAATCATATGATTAAATTTGATAGGCCTGACACGAGATCCATGCCTTGTATTTAATCAGGATATTGTAAGTGTAGAAGTAATTCATTGTACGGTAACTAGTCACTGACAGGTTCTTGGTATTATAAGCAGTGAATTCATATTATCCGGATAGTCGCGATATGTTGAGAAGCATCACTCACGATGTAGAATAAATATAATTAATCAATTAATTATATTTAATGAATTTTAGAATCCATATAAATTATAAATAGAAGGTTTATTATTATTTATTTCTACTACCGGCTTAATATCAAACCTACAGGGTCACACCATAAAAAGATTAATTTATTGATGAAGGTATTTGAGAGAGCAAGTTGTTTTCTAAAGAGTTTAGAAAAATAATAATGATTAAAATAGTTTTAATTATTATTTAAACATTGTATAAGATAAAGTGTGGGATTTATATAATAATATATATTGATATATTAATTATATGAAAACCTAGTGAGCCCTATATAAAGAATGATATGAGAAGGGTTTTGGTATGCACTTGTGTTTTTGTGAAATCTTGGTTGCCACCCTCTCCTTCTTCTTCATCTCTCTCTCTCTATCTCAAAAGAAAAGGGCACCACTTTTATAAAGCTTCATCTTTATAAAAGCTTCATCGAAGGATTATTCTTGGTGGATACCATTAGAGTGCTTCACACTCTGTGGAGCAGCTGCTAGTATCCATTGTCATAAAGCTTCGATTTTCAAGGTATGATTACGGTTCCCCCGCTCCCTTTATTTTATATGTTTTTTCTATATGTGCGATGCATGGTTTTACGAAATAATTTTTATATCATGCTTCCTCTCGTCCGTAAATTCCTTCAAACATAAATTCGGTCACCCGAGAATTAATTGAGTAATTTAATAAATCATGGACTGAAGCCCCTCAAGCGATGAGATTTTTTGGTAAAATATGGGGTGGTATGAAAAAACTTGGTTTCACAATTTAAGATGTTCGTAATGTCATTCATGATATAAGACAATGTGTGTTTGATTTGATGGTGCAGATAGTGGGATGACCTTGCTATGATAATTGCAAGAAATAAGTTTTGGAAATTTTTTCTATCGAGTGGATTTGGATGAAGAAAATAGAGTTAGAGATTCGGTTTGGTTGATGATCGATCATTGAACACGTACTCGAATTTTGGAAATGTTGTTTCATTTGACTGAATATATTGGACCAATAGGTATTGGTAGGCCTTTTATGACTATTAAGGGGGTCAATCACCACTACCAAAATATCTTGTTTGGTTTTTCACTCATGAGGGATGAGAAAAGAGACTTCCTATAAATGGGTTTTGAAGACATAGTTGTAAGATGTTGTGAACAAACCTTCTAACTATTATTATGGATCAAGATATAGCGTTAGGAGATTCTATTGCAAGATTTTTCCATATACCAAACATATATTATGTTTGTGGAACCTAAGTAGTAAGTTTTCCGAGAAATTGTCAGCTTTTTACACATAATATCCGAATTTGAAACAGATTTCAATGATTGTTTATACTCGTTGTCACCCACGAAAATCATTCATAAGTAGGATGTTTTGGTTGCGAAGTATGGAATTGAAGGTGATGTTTTACTAAAAGAGGTTATGCTATAAAGGATTAATGAATTTGTGCTTACATAAAACAACATTTCTTCGCCAGTATGACTACCACCTCACGAAGCGGATCCATGAATTCAGTTTTTGACGAGTATATGAAACCTTCAACCGGGTTAAAAGAATTCATTGAGAATTCACAAAGAGCTTTGGAAACACAATGCCTTAACGAAGGTAAATCCAACTACAAGACCGAACACAAGCGAAGGAGGTTGTTATTAAATTCCGGGTTAGAAATTCATGCTTCGTCTATTTACACAAAAAAATATTTCGGCAATTTCAAGAATATCTTGGAAAAGGCATATTTTGTGGTAAGGGGTTGTAAATAAGTTTCTAATTACATGTGTAAGTTGTATTTATAGAGAAACATAATGTTCCGGAGAATTGTAGAAGAAGTTATTAGGTGATGGTTTTCATGGACAGATATATTGGTTGTCCTTGTAAAAATTTTAAACACTCCGGGATTCTTTGCAAACATATCCTCCACTATATTGACAAGAAACAACAAAACTATAATATCAACAAATTTTATCAAATTAAGATGGAGAACGCCAATTGCAGACTGTTCTATTTTTGTAATCTGTAGAAACATGTAAACTAGAAAAAACTGTCATGACCTGTTCAAATTTACTACAAAATTTGTTTTAACAATCTAACTTTCAAACCAAATCAAAATCAAAAAACTAACATTCTATGTCTATCAAATTGAACATTGAAACCAAATCAAAATCACGAAAAACAAAATTCAAATAAAGAACAGAAATATGACAAGTCCATCAAATATAAGTCCAATGACTAATAGTTGCAAATACAAGGCCAATCAAAAACCTAAATTTCTTTCTTGCAATACCAAATCTGAAATGTGACTTGCACGCTCCTACGCAACTCCCAGGAAATGCCCGAAAGGTGTCTAGATATTCATATACATTCCAATGAGCCTTGGGTATTGATATCCCATTCATAATGGCATCTACATATTTACATACAAAGACACCACAGTCAACATATGTTTCTTGCTTCGTCCGTTGCTTAAGGATATGGAACTTCATATATTTCTTCATTAATCTCCATGGGTCCAAGAATTATAACATACACGGGAGCACCTTTTCCTAAAATTAGGCACAAATAGTTAATCAATTTAAATATGAAAATATTAAGTAATCATGCCATCAATTTCAATAGTTAATCAATTTAGGGGCTAAAATGTAAGACATTTTTTATTAGTCCTAAATATGAAATTATTAAGCAATTAATCTCTTAACTTTCAATATTTAATTATTTTAAGAGCTAAAATGTAAGAAAAAAATTTATCAGTCCTAGATATGGAATTATTAAGTAGTTCATCCCTTTATTTTCAATATTTAATCTATTTAAGGGATAAAATGCAAGAAATAATTTTATTTGTGACGCCCCCAAATCCGCCACCTTGTGAATCTAAGTCGTCAAAGCACCATTTGCTAAACCTGTATTATTACAACACTTATATTCATAATTCACTTCCACAGTAGACTACCACTCCACAGATCTCAGAATTAATTGATTTATTTAATAAATTATGGAATGAAACCCCTCAAGCGATGAGATTTTTTGGTAAAATATGGGGTGGTATGAAAAAACTTGGTTTTACAAATCAAGATGTTCGTAATGTCATTCATGATATAATACAACAAGTGTTTGATTCAGAGGTGCAGATAGTGGGATGGCTTTTCTACGATAATTGCATGAAATAAGTTTTGGAAATTTTTTTTATCGAGTTGATTTGGATGAAGAAAATAGAGTTAGAGATTCGATTTGGTTGATGATCGATCATTAAACGCGTACTCAAATTTTAGAAATGATGTTTCATTTGACTCAATATATAGGACCGATAGGTATTGTGGGCCTTTTATGACTATTAAGGGGGTCAATCACCACTATCTAAATATCTTGTTTGGTTTTTCACTCATGAGGGATGAGAAAAGAGACTTCCTATAAATGAGTTTTGAAGACATGGTTGGAAGTTGTTGGGAACAAACCCTCTTACAATCATTATGGATCAAGATATAGCGTTGGGAGATTCTATTGCAAGATTTTTCCATATACCAAACATATATTATGTTTGTGGAACATAAGTAGTAAGTTTTCCGAGAAATTGTCATCTTTTTACACACAATATCCGAATTTTAAACGGATTTCAATGAATGTTTATACTAGTTGTTGTCACCCGCTAAAATCGTTCATAAATGGGAGGTTTTGGTTGAGAAGTATGGAATTGAGGGTGAGGTTTTACTAAACGAGGTGTATGCTATTAAGGATCAATCTATTAACGCTTACATAAAACAACATTTCTTCGTCAGTATGACCACCACCTCACGAAGCGAATCCATGAATTCGGTTTTTGACAAGTATGTGTGTTATTCCCTAACAATATAACAAGAATTGCAGAAGGGGGGGTTGAATATAATTCTGACTTCTTTTTCAGATTTTAAAATAGTTCTTACTTAATACATATAACAATGTTTGATTTTCTAAAATGCTGAATTGAAAGATAATCGAAATCAAAACATTAAGTAATAAAACACAAGCTTTAAAACTTTCTGGTGGATTTGAATGTATCCACCAGATATATATATATATATATATATATATATATATATATATATATATCAGTATGAGAACTCTGTGTAGCTTAAAATGGCTCACAGCTGCTTTATAAGTCGAACAAACAAACTACAGAGAAATTCTTGACAAGTACAGCTTTTTATATCTCTCTTTTAAAATGTGTTTGCTGAGTTGAATGTTCTACTAGCTACACTTAGTTTATATATCACCAAGTTTACATGACAATAAGAAAAGATAATAAAACAAAACATATCTAGTCTAACTCCATGCTGCTTCACTACTCTATTCCAGCATCTTTGAATATCTTCACAATTGCATGGAAATGGTAATGCTTCTTTGTTCTCAAATTCCTAATTAACAGGCTGCCACATTCCTTATTCAAACACCCAACGCATGTGATTGTGTTGTCACTGTCAACAGATATTTAAATTTGATTATCCATCGGGACTATGCTTGTCATCCATCGAGAAGCTTTGTTGATCATCCGTCGGGAGTCTTGTAGATCATCCGTCGGGTGTCTATTTGTTACTTGACTCCATTTCACTTATACAGAATTACAAGACATCTCATATTTACAATTAATCAACCTATTTTGTATATCCACTAGCAGTCAACATGACTCATATACTCCTACAGAATCTACACAAATATGTTTGCAGAAATGTGCTACAAGACTTATTTGTTACATAAGCTACTCACTCGATGGATGTCAGTTTATCATCCGTCGGGACTATAAAGTTCATCCGTCGGGACTATACTTGATCATTCATCAAGAGCTGCAAAAATCACTAAGTTAAATCTACTAAGGTGTTTTGTTTAACTTATTATCAAGTTCACAATATATTCCTAACAATCTCCCCCAATTTATTGTAGGATTTTATCTATCACGGAAGCATGGTAAAATAATTTTTACGATATAAAATCCATATAATACGCAGACAGATCATGCATTAAATCGAGGGATTGTTTCTAACCTTTAAAAGTGATCCAAGAACCACGAGCGGAGATCCTTATTAGCAGCTGCTCCTCAAGTGTGAAGCACTCCACCGGTATCCACCAAGAAATCGATGTAATGGAGGAGGAGGAGGTGGAGAGAATTAGGGTTTTTGTAAATTTTAGGTTGAGGCAAAAATAGGGTTTATAATAGTATATTTATAGGCAAAATTTTCAGCTAAAAATTTTCCCATAAAATATTATTATTAACCCTTTATTAATTCTCACTAATAATTAAAACACCTTTTAATTATTAATCCTTTTTCTAAACACTTTAGAAATAATTCTCTTACTTGATTTAATTTCCAAAAATTAAATTCTTAATTAATAATATTAAGAACTTTTTCTTAATTAATTTATAATCAATTAAGTCTCATTTAATCAATTATTAAATTTGCCAATTAATTATTTATTTCATAAATAAATAATTATCAGCCATTATTAATTAATTCCTCCACCATTAAATCATTCTCTTTTATGGTGTGACCTTGTAGGTTCAATATTAAGCCGGTAGTAGAAATAAATAATAATAAAACTATTTTATCATTATTTATATAAATTCTCTAATTCATTAAATATGATTAATTAATTAATCATATTTATTCTACATCATGAGGGATACTTCTCAGCATATCGCGACTATCCGGATAATACGAATTCACTGCTTAGAATACCAAGAACCTATTCAATGAGTAGTTACCGTACAATCAATTCCTTCTACCCTGCAATGTCACGATTAAATATAAGGCATGGAACTTGTGTCAAGACTATCTTATTTAATCACTTGCTTTCCCATTCACTATGCTTAGTTCTATTTAATATAAATTAGAAACTCCTTTCTAATTTCATTCACTCTGGCCAGAGATTCCTGAACTAGCATAAGTGGATCAGCATTGAACATTCTCTTCCTTCACTGGAAGGGGTAGATCCTTTATTGATCATGCACTATCTTCGTGTACAAATTCCTATACCCAGTAGAGCCCTTATAATTGTCCCTGGAGACTAAGAACTAAACCAAAGCATAGTTCATTGTACACAAGATGACTATGATGACCTCAAGTCTAAGGATACTTGTACAACTATCACTCTGTGAACAACTGCTGACACGTGAGTGAACTCCATCAGTTGTTCAGCTGTGTGAGTCATGTTCAGTGAACTTATTCTATAATAAGCACCTACATACTAGCTATAGTGTCACCACACAAATGTCTATAAGAACAGACATCCTTCATAATGAAGCAAGCATAGTATGTACCGATCTTTGCGGATTATTAATTACCAGTTAGTAATTCTACGACCAGGAACTATTTAAGTTTAGAGTTATCATCTTTTAGGTCTCATTATTATGATCTCATCACAATCCACAAAAAAATTTACTCTAAACTGTGGTATATCTTATTTAAACACTTAAAATAGATAGAGCCCGCAATAAAAACAAAACAAGTCTTTTATTAATATCAATGAAATCAAAACAGATTACATAAAAGTTATTCCTAAATCCTCATACATGATTGGACTTAGGACATATCTCTTTCATTTATGTCTGGAATTGTAGCCATAAATTAAGAGAAACTTGATGATAACAAAACACCCTAAAAATACAGATTGAAAATTAGTAGAAAAAACTGATAAGTGCTACAATATTTACTAGAAAACTGAATAAAGCAAAGTGTACAAAGAGTTGCTCACAATCAACATCAAGGTGCTCCTCTAGTCTGAGCAAATAAATCTATTTCCTTGATTGTCTGGATTTCTTCCCAAGCCACCTGTTGTTCTCTTTTATTTGATTCTGGAGTTGTCTGTGGAATTCAAGTTCATCAGCTTCCGATAAATCCAACATTTCTTGCATTTCCAAAAGAGTCTCATTGCTAGAGATACTCAGTTGGTCATCCAGTCTGAAGAATCTTCTAACTCTTTTATCATCCATGAATTCCATCAGCCAATAAGGCCTCAAATGCACACTCTTTCTTGTGAAGGGAATAGACAGAGCTTTTGGAAGTACATATTTGGCTCTATTACTCCTTAGATCCTCTATTTTCTTTAAATCCAAAGTTTTTCTTGAAGGATGAATAGACCTTTATCAGTACAAATTGGCTTTCTTGAAGAATCCTGTGAAGTGGCCATGTGATCTCTTTCCCTCCCTTGTACTTGAACACTAGCCTTTCAGGAAGATGTCTGTAAGCATCAATCCCTCTTACTTCTTCCGATTCTTCCAAGTAGAGGTTTATTTCAGAGAACTCCTTGATGTCACAGAAGTATAAGAGAACTTCCTTGTTGACTATGGGTTGAGATTTGGTTAGGTTCTTGGATCTAAGAGTCACAGGCTTCACTTTCTTGATTGCTCTAGTATTTGTTTTCTTTGGCTTGTTGAAGATAGGAAAGTTTAGTTCAGGAATTGGAAAACTATCTCAGTCTACTGGTTCATCCTTTAAAATTATGGGCTCACCATGAATATTCCTGGTTGGATCCACCACCTTGAATTCTTCAAATACCACTAAGGGTTTGGATGTCTGAGTTGAAGTTATAGACTTTTTGGGAATGTAGTCTTCCATTTCCTCATCACTAAAGTCCAATTTTCTTTTGGAGGGAATCTTGTATTTGAATCTTCTTTTCTGTTGTGGTTCCTGTTGTATTTTCTGATCTTGAGGTTCAGCAATCAGAGATGGTTGTTCAGAAATCTCAGTTGTAGTCTTCACAGCTTGAGGTTTTGTTAAGATAGCAGCTTGCTCCTTCTTTTGTTTGAGCTTATTAGCATCTAAGGCAGCTTACTTTTTTTCTTGCCTGATTCTTTTCTTTTTTTTTGTTTTTAGCTTCTACAAACTGAGGGTGTCCTACCACCACACAGATTTCCTTACCATTTCTGTAGATCTTGGAAATCCTTCTTTTAAGTGCTGAATCAGCTGGATCTTTGAAGAATGCAATTGACCTATCCAACACCTTCTTCTCATCTGGCCTAGGTGTCTCATACACAGTATCCATAGGATTTTTGTCAGAAAACTTTGAGTAGTTTCTTTTAGGCTTCAAGACCAGATTTTCCTTTGGATACTTTATGCAAGAAGTTTGTCCCTTTTCCAGATAATTTAAACTCATTTCATTCACAGAATTCTACCTGACTTGAGAGCGATGATTAAAGATTTTGTCTGGTTTCTGAATTGGCCCAAATTTCTGTTGAATTTTTGCATCTATTTTCCTCTATTTTTCTTTTAATTCCTTATCAGCTGCTGCTACATCAATCTTTAGCAGTGTGTCATTTGATTCCAATTTTGCTGCTGCTAGATTGATGATGTCAATATTGTCCATGGCTGGTGGCATAGTGAAAGCAATTGTTGGCACAATTACTTTGCTGACTTGAATGTGAGTTGTTTCTCCCCCTCACTTGATTAGCCTTTCTCCCCCTTTTTGTTAGCATCAAGTTGTTGAGTGGAAGGGACTTTAGCAGCCACCAACTGTTGTAGCAGAGCAGTCTGAGTTTCCTGATTAGCAAGTATCTTGGCCATTGACTTCTCCATATCATATAATCTAGAGTCCATGGCTCAACCTTTCTATTTAGATCATCTTCCTTCCTTAGTTTCTGAGCTATCTCAGTCATGGTGATTCCAGGAAGTCTAGCATCCAACCTTGCTATGAAATCCTATTTTACTTCAGAAACTTCTTGCTTTACTTCATCCACACTTTGAGTGTGTTGGAGAGCTTGAATCTTGTGCAGCTATAGAGTTTTAAGATGTGCTGTAAGTAATCTATTTGTTCAGACATTTGTGGATACTTGAATGGTTGTTTGGGTGTCATGAATGAACTTGAATAATATGGATTGGAGATGTGAGTATGAACATTCTTTGGTTAGCATCCAAGAAGGAATGTCTGCATCTCCCCCTATGCTCATGCTATCTTCCTCATCATCCCCACCAGCATCCCCAAAAGAGTCTTTAGCTAGTTCAAAATCACTACCAGTATTGTATGGCATAACAGTGATTGCATCCTTTGTTCTTTATAAAGAAGCAGTTGTGTGCACTAGATTGAGCATCTGTTCAGCCTCCTCATTGCCCTGTACAGCTAGAGTTTGATAAGCTGTAACAGGATGAGTAAATGTCTCAGCATCTAGGGTGATAGAATCTATGACAGCTTGATATTCTTGCTGAAATAGTCTCTACCTTTCTGTATCATTGACATTCATTGAATCACTAGCAATGGTGTCCACCCTTATCACTCATGTATCTGCATTTATCTCATAATCTCTCTTTTGTTGCATCAAGGGCTCCCCTTGGCTTCCCACCCTCAGTTTCACCATCTAAGGTGGGACTCCTCTCACTCACTTTTGCCAGACCTGAAGAAATGGTCTGCATTGGTTCACTCATTTTCTCTCCTTTTGCCGGGAGCAATCCAGACTCTCACTCAATTTACTCCCTGCCCTCAGTCTTAAGACTGATTGTACTACTACTAAGTCATATACACTTGTGATAATTCTAGGAATTTTAAGTTGTGCAGAGACTCCCGACGGATGAGGAATATCCATCAGGATAGTAGTTTGTCTATCCGACGGATGACTGTTGTTAGGCACCTCCGTGGGGATACAATCATTGCTCGACGGATGAATAATATCCACCGGGATAGAAGAAATGAATGAGCTTGGAGTGGATACTATTGTAGACTCTGTGCAGATTGATGAAAATTTGGGCATAGATGTCTCAACAGACTCAGAAAGAATTGGCAAGTGAGCCAACAAATCATCTAGAAGATGATGCTCACTTGCTTGGATTTTTGGCTTCTCCAAAAGAGTTAAAGATGGAGAATTTAGAAGTGATGCATGAATCATGTCTACATCCAGTGAGTGTGTGAAAGAATTTGGTGTTTCAGGTGCTTCAATTATTAATGATTTTGGCTGTGACTCCACATTTATTGGAGCCACATCAATTTCACTTTGAGATGGTGCAGTGACTGGGTCTTTAGCACCAGTTTGCACAGTGTGTGTTCCCTGTGCATCCCTAAGGGTTTTAGATCTTTTCTTTCTTGCATACGTCTATGGTGAACTTGTGTCCCTAACCCTCTTAACCTGTGCTCCTAGTTGGGAGCTTGTTTCAATAGTAACATCCTTTTGGGAGGATGAAACTAGAATTGAACTAATATCCTTATTAACAACCATAATTTGTTGGGAAACTATGATGTGGCTAGGCTTAGGTACACTAATCTCGCCAGCCTTATCCTTAGGGTTTCTTTGACTTTCACCTTGTTCCTCACCTTGCTATTTCTCCTTTACACTCCCCTCCTTGTGTTTAATAGATTTTGCAACTAATTTCTTTTGAAAGAAACCAGAGGGGGCTTTCTTAGCTTTGGATTTAGGAATTATTGTTTTGGTAGCTGGGGTATGCATCTATTGGGTCATTGACACAGATGTCATAGCTACACTTGAAGACAAAGAAATGTGTGAGGTTGGAAGAGTGGAGACAGCGGCACTTACCTTACTTACCTAAGGTCCCCCCGTGATTGGAAAGTAAAAGAGAGGCACCTCTTTGTGATGACTTGCCTTGTTGATATCAGAAATGACTCTCCTTTCTTGAACCCAACAATTGAGTTTGTTGGTTGGGTTCTTAACAGCAATATTCTCAATAAGATGGTTAGCAAGCATCATAAAGAATCTAGCATAATAGACACTTTTACCTCTCTTATTAAGTTCTCCTAACTTATAACCTAACTCAAACATGATCAAGTCACTGAAGTTAAAGTACTTATCAGTAACAAGGATGTAAAGCATGTTAAGCATAGAAATGTTAACAGAATCAAAATTGCTTATTTTACCCGAAAATATCTTAGTCACTACATCACACAGATAGCTCCATTCTTTTCTAAGACCTAGCCTCCTAATTTCACTTAACTTAGAAGTTGAAAGTGCATATCCCATAGAATTTATCATGTTAACTATATCAGTATCTGTGTGTGGAGCAGTAGAAGTGTTATCAGGAATTCTAAAGCATGCTTTGATAATGTCACTATTAATGCAAAACTGCTTACCTTTAAGAGTGAAAGTTATGGTCTTGTCAGTAGAGTTGTACACGGCAGTTGTCCATATCTCCTCCACAACTTCACAGTATATTGTGGGTTATTTCAGCATAGCATAACTGAGTTTACAGCTCTTCACAAAATCCATCATCTTGTGAAAGTCTCCAGACTACGGAATCTCCTTGTTCACAAGAGCTACAAAGTTGTTCTTTTCATAGATAAATCCAGATTGAGACATGATTTTGACTATTGGTGCCATTGTTAGAGAATGAGAGATTTGCAGAGAGAATATTTCCTTTGGAGAAGAAAGGAAGTTAGAGTAATTGATTTGAGAATGATAAAATAGTGGAATAAAAATAAATTCTGCTTTTATACTATCTCAGAAATAAATTGTCAAAAATAATAAAGTGAAATAAAGTAACCAATCAAAATAGCCCAAAATAGCCGTTTAAAAAATAAGCTGTAAAAATTCTGTCATTTATCCGTCGTATTATACTTACAAATTGTAAGTATACCCGATGGATAAAGTTCAGAGTTTTAACGCCTAAGATTGAGACAATTCGACAGATGAGAATAAAACATTTATCCATCGGGTTATAAAATAATCCAGAAAGGTAATTGATTTTATTAACAACTAATATTCCGATGGATGATCAAACTCGATGGATAATGTTCATCCGTCGGGATGTAAATTTTGACTTAGCCAAAATTTTATCCAAAACAAAAAAATCAATTAAGTTTCTGGTTGCATTATAACTTGCAAAAATATCTGAAATAATTCAAGAATAATTGAGCATACCTCACTCACTTACCAACCTTGAAAAGGTGGATTCATCAAGTGGCTTGGTAAAGATAACTACAAGCTGCTTTTCAGTTGGAACAAAATGAAGTTCCACAATATCATTCATCACATGTTCCCTAATGAAGTGGTACTTGATGTCTATGTGCTTTGTTCTTGAATGTTGTACTGGATTTTCAGTGATGGTAATTGCACTTGCGTTATCACAGAAAATGGGAATTCTATCCACTTGTAGACCATAGTCCAAAAATTGATTTTTCATCCACAAAATCTGTGCACAACAACTACCAGCAGCAATATATTCAGCTTCAACTATAGAAGTAGAAACTAAATTTTGCTTTTTACTGAACCAGGACACAAGCTTGTTCCCTAGGAATTGACAGGTTCCTGTTGTACTTTTTTTGTCTATTTTACAACCTTCATAATCTGCATCTGAGTAACTAGTTAGATCAAAACCAAAATCTCTAGGGTACCAAATGCCAAGTTTTGATATTCCCTTGAGATATCTGAAAATTCTCTTGATAGCTATTAAGTGAGATTCTATAGGATCAGCCTGAAATCTAGCACAAAGATAAGTAGCAAACATTATATCTGGCCTACTAACTGTTAAGTACAGAAGTGAGCCAACCATGCCCCTATAGCTTGAGATATCCACAGACTTTTCAGTAGTGTTTAGTTCAAACTTAGTTGCAGTGGTCATGAGAGTTTTTACAAATGTGCAATCCATTAGATCAAACTTCTTGAAAAGATCATAAATGTATTTAGTTTGACTAATGAATATTCCATCACTGACTTGTTTAACTTGTAAACCAAGAAAGTAAGTTAGTTCTCCCATCATGCTCATTTCATACTTACTTTGCATCAATTTGGAAAACTTTTTGTAAAGTTTTTCATCTATAGAGCCAAATATAATATCATCTACATAGATTTGAACAAGTATATTAGAGCCATTAACATTTCTAAAGAATAAATATAACACCCTCCAAACCCGGGTCAGAAGTTTGGGGTCCACAACACACACCGTACTTAAACCTGTTTATAAATATAATTATATATATGTAATGACCCTAATTACCATATTTCCATGGATCGACGCAGTTTAAAGTATATCCACAAGCCACAATCTTATTTATTACACAAACGTACCAAATCCCAGTTTATTTTTCTTACAACTGAAGTTTAAACTTTATTACAAACTATCAACACAACCAAGAGAAACATCATCTTCTAGTCTATTCCAATTCAACCTGGATACCTAGATCGCACACTTGTCTGGGGATCCTCGCTACCACCAGTTTTCTTTTTTCACTGGAAAAGAATATAGACAGTTTTGCAAGAGTGAGCTAACTAGCTCAGCAAGTCACAAAGACAGTAACTGAGATTAAGAATGATCAATTGAAATGATATAAGGAATCAAGTTTACTGATAAACAATGATTAGAATTGGATATTCATTTTTATTTTAAAAACCAAGATTAAGCTGCTGATCAGTCACGCACTAACCCCGAGCAAGGCTCTCAGCTTTACACTATATATTGGATCCAAGGAACACATTGACCTACTGTGACCACGAATCTAGTCCGATCACGAATCTGGTCCATATTCAAAAACAATCCAATTCTAGAATCACAATATGATAAGCAATGTAACTCAATAGTTGAATCATAAAAAATATTTATTTTGAAACATAGGATGGTCTGTAATTCCATGAAATGACCAGGAAATAATAAAGGTTGGGTTTCAATCAAGGAAAGAAACAGAAAGCAGAAGACTCAAGGGTTCAAGAGTTACAAGATTTTGGTCTTCTGTTACACAAGATATAAGGGTTGGTATGATAAGCAATTTCGTATCAGGAATCAGTATGTGGTAAGTATGTATTTGTGGAGTAGTATCGTATAGGTGTGGTTTGTATATGTGAATTCAACAATCAACGGTTTATGAAGAAACAGGCTTATGGCTTGAGATTAATAAGAATCAGGGTTTGGGTTAAGTACTTCAAAGTACTTGCAATGTAGAATAATAACCATTTAGAATAATTGCAACATAATGAAAAGCGTTCCAAAATACTTGCAATATAATCAAGAGGAGAAGAAACACTTTCCTTATCAATTCGCTTTCACTTTACTAGCACTTATCCAGTGATTCCCACTCATTGACTATCTTATTTCCTTTTCTACATCTCGCTTCCTCTATTACACATCACATGTACTTATCAATACTACTTCTCATCACATACTATTCGTTTCAGGCTTCTAACTACCTTTTGTTTTACCCAAATCCGACATACGAATTGAAAGTTATGAATAAAATAGTCAAACAATACACGTACAATCATATTACACATCAATCAGGTCACATATAACACGTAGCATGTAAGATATTTAACTAAAATAATTATTCAAAGAAGATTCGGGTTTAAATGATTTTCCAGGTATTTAATATGAATTTTTGAACATTTTTCGGAATTAAAACAGGGCTCCGAATCATTTTATAATTAAATAACAGGGTTCAAATACCCGAATACGACTTTAAAATAATTTTATAATAATTATCGGGCCTTGAAAATAATTTAAAATAATATTTTAAAGCTCGAAACTATTTTTCAGAATTGTTTTAAATCAATTTTAAATAATTACATCCAATTAAATAATTAATTAAAATCTATTAATAAATAATTAAACTAATTAATCAATTAATATTTAAATTAATTGACTAATTAATTAATTAATTATTAACTAAAATTAATTAAATATATAATTTTGTATTTATTTTTGAATTAAAAACAATTTTTGGAATTAAAATAACCATTTTTAGAATTTTTAGAATTTAAAAACAATTTTCTGAAAATAATATAAAAAGAAAATTCAATTTTTGTAATTTTTAGAAACATATATATATATATATATATTGGTAATTTTATGAAACTGCAGTGTTAGGCCTCAATGATACTATTGAAGGGGGTTGAATATAGTATCTACAATCAATTTGATTATGAACAGAAGTATGTAACAGAAAACAAGTTTATTCAATATATCAAACTCTGTCACAGTAGGTTTAAACTACTCTCTCAGTGATGTATGATATCACTAAGAGCTGCTAGGGTTATAATGAATAATATTCTCGTAAATGATAAGTCTTATAGTGTAAACCATAATCTGTGTTTATATAATACACAGTTACAAGATAACTACTAATTGATATGATAATGATTCTGTTACCTAAAATATATCAATCAGAGATTATCTATTGCAGTCCTATAGCTGTCTAATTCTTCATGCATATTTTTACTTGTTTAATCCAGATCCTCTCCTGTAAATCAACCGCTTTTCATCCCTGAACTGTATCCGCACTTAAGTGCTGGTATTAGTTCTAACGCCTTAAATTCTGATAATTTCCTGTCTTCTGTAAGTTCTGATTTCCAGTTAAGTTCTGATATTCTGATAATAAGTTCTGAAACTAAACAAATCAGATTAGACATGACATCACAAATATATCCAACAATCTCCCCCAACTTGTAAATTATGAAAAATATACAAGTTAATAGATTTGATGATGTCAAAAACATTTAAGTAAATACAATGAGATATTATTTTAAAACAGCTAAATACAACTTACAGTACATGTAGCTTTACCAATATCACTGGATCAATCTGAATCCATAGTGATTCTTTGTAAAGTCTGTTACCAGCTTGTCCTCAGCATTTCTCAGAACTTCAATTAAATGTGCTTTGACTTGCATCAATTCTTCATCTTCATTATCACCAATCTGATAAATGGCTGCTCTGAGTGCAGCAATTGATGTTCTTTCAAGTCTATCTCCAAGTCTGATAACTCTGAGATGTGAAGAGTCTTCATTGTAGCATAAGCATCTTCCTTTCAGGATTACTTCTATCTTAGCAGAATTCTTCCTCATAGGAATTTCTCTTCCATCATCCTAAGTGATTTTTGGAATGTATTCAGAAGCTTTTGTACCAGAAATTCTGAGAAGATCCCTTATAGCCTTCAAAATGTAATTTGACCACCTTCTTGTAACATCAGATTTTACTTCCAGAAGGTACTGAATATGTTGAAGCTCTTTGACAGACTTCATTAGCACATCAGAATCTGCTAGTCTGTAAGTTCTGCCATCATTGAGAAATAGGATCAACTTTTCTTTAACTTCTGATTTATCATGAGTATCCATGAAAGAGCAGACATCACTTTGTCAAGGTGCTTTTGTTTGATTTCCTCATATGGTTTGTCTGCCAAAATGAAAGGATCTCTGAGAGTAACTTCTACTCCTGTTTGTATCTTTTCTTTGTTAGAACCTAATCCAGACTTGTCTCTAGCTTGCTTGGCTTTTAACCCAAATGTTGCAAGTTGATTCAACATTATATTGGTCTTAGGTTCCACTGGAGTAGCTTTGTTCCATAGCAACTTCTTCTTATCAGCAATTGTCATCTTGCCCAAATCAACTTGAGCTCTGTCAGAGGTTTATGTCTTGTTCAGGATTTGCAAATTTTTCTATAGCTTGTTGTTCTGAAATTTCTTCAGGATTTGTCAAGTTCTGAACTTCTTCACTCTGAACAACTTGAGCTATGTCAGAGGTTGTCTTAGATTTTTTTGTCATCTTTCTCCTTTTCAGAGTTTCAACAGTTTCATCTTCTACAGCACCATCATCAAAGACTTGAACCATCTTGCACACAGGATCCATCAGAATTTGAGGAATCTTCATCTTTTGTTTCTTGATTGTCTCCCCAACTTTTCCTTTTCCCTTGTCTTTGGGATCAGTAGTAGTTTGAGATCTAGTACTTGATCTAGGAATCTTTGTGGCAGATCTTTCTTTTATCATAATCCCCTTTTCTTTTGGCCTTGGTGGCTTTTTAGCATCAGAAGCTTTTGACTTTGATTTGCTCTTCTCAGCAGCAAATTTAGCTTTTTCTTCTCTTAATTCCTCTAAATCCACCTCTAGATTATCCTTAAGGAATAGTCTATTGGCCAATTCTTCATCAATAGTTTGAATTTTGGATCCTTGTAAAAGAATGTTGCTTTCTTTCCCTTGAATTTTAGAGTCTGCAAAAACTTCTGTGAATTTTGGCTTTCAGCTTGAATCATTATATCAGAACTAGTTGTCAGAACTTGATCATCAAAATTTGTGATCAACAAAGGAACATCATGATTTATAGGCTTCTTTCCTTCCTTATTTCTCCTTTGAGTAGAACCATACAATCTCTGATGAGAACCTGTCTGTTGAGAAGGAATCCTTCTCAATTGCTCTCCTTGACTGTGACCTCTACTCTTATCAGAGTTTCCATGGTCATCACCATGATCATCCTTTTTCTTCAGTGTCTTGATTGGTGAGAATTTGGACTTAACTACCTTCTCCCCCTTTTTGGCATCATATATCAGGAGAAGAGAAAGAAGGAGTTCCACTGAAGATTGGATCTCATTTAATTGAGTCTGTTGAGCAGCTTGATTTTGTAAGACCTCATCCAGTTGGGCCTGCTGCTTTTCTTGAACAAGCTCAATAGCCTCCACTTTTTCTTGAATTGGTCTGATAAACCTATTCTTGTCTAGTTTGGGCATCAGGTCTAGCTTATCAGCTGCTTCCTGAAGTTTATCAACCTTTTCATGAGTCTTGGAGTGTAGACCTTGAAGATTTTTAGTACTGAGTGCAGTGACTTTAAGTTGTGTTTTGAAGTCAGAATTTATCAGCAACTCATCATCTTTTGAAACATGTTCTGACAGAAGAGTTGAGCTGGGATTGAAGTCAGGTCCATTCCACTTCTTTATCCATTCAACTCCTCTAAAGGTTTCCTCCCATGGAACAGGAGCATCTTCTTCATTAAATTTAAGCAGTGCCTCCTTGCCAAGAATTGGAGCATTTACTGGAGCACTTGCTGGAGCACTATCTCCAGAATCTGATAAAATCTCATCATTTTCTGATAACACCAGAGTGTGTGTAACTGAAGGAGATTCTGGAGCTTCTTTTTCCAAATTCCGATCTTCAGGTTCCAAATCTAGAATTGGTGTAGTAGGAATTTCAGCATTTAGTATTGGAGAAACAGGTGGAGTTGACTCCTTTGCTGGTGGTGCTTCCAGATACAAAACAGATGGAATATTCAACCTGTGAATATCAATTTCAGGACTTAACCCTGAATCTTCAACTGAGGCGGTTTCTTTGAATGGAGAGATATGAGGTGTGATTACTGTGTCTTGAACAGTGTCTTCAGGTTGAGGTGGAGCTGTCAAAGCTTCAATGACTATAGGTTCTGATGAGATCAGAGATTCCTGATCCCCTTCCTCAGCATCTTCAGCATCCTCAAATTGAATTTGTGCAATATGCACACCTGCTCTAGTCTTCCTTGATCTTCTAGATGGTGGAGTGATATGATCTGTATCAGAATTTGAAGGTCTTTTCCTTTTCAAAACCCAGAACCCTCAGCTTCATTGTCCTTCTGAAAAGTTACCTCTTCAGCATCTACTGTCACAGGTTCTGATGCAGGAACCTAGACTTGTTCTTCCTCATCAGATTCATCTCTCAGAATCATCTTTCTTCTTCTCCTTGGTGGAGATTTAGGCACAGAGATAGTTCTTTTGGTTTTGGGCCTAGAGGATGTGTCAGATTTTACAACTGACACCTTTTGAGAAGTACCAAAGGTTGGTTTGGTTTTGGATTTGAGAGGTGAGGTTCTGATCATAGGTGCTGATGGTTGTGGTTGAGAGGATTGTGTTGGTTGATAGTAGGTTCTGATAGTAGGATTTGGTTGAGTATTGGAAGGCTGGGTTGGTAGAGGTTGAGAAGTAGTAGGCTGTTGATAAGTGGCATTTTATACCACTTAGAACGTCTTATAATAGCTTGAATTAATGTCTTGAAATCAAGTATTTTATGTATTTGATGCGTTTTTCTATTGTTTGTGCATTTCAGGGTATTACTTGCATTTGTGGGGAGATTTCATCAAGAATAAGCTTTAGTATGTGCTTGGCATTGCAAGTGGGAAGTTAGGAGCAGAATGCAGCGAAGAACGGGAGCAAAAAAATGAATTTTCCAGAAAGGTGTTGGGCGCCCGCTCAGCCTGGCTGAGCGGCCGCTCAGGAAGCTGGGCGCCCGCTCAGGATTGCTGGGTGGCCGCTCAGGGGTGCAAAATTAAAATATGATTTTTAGAGTTCTTGTTCTGCTGGACTTCTGACTTCTTAGATGGCTGGGTTTTGTGGGGCTTCTATATAAGTAGTTTTCAGAGATGTTTCACGTGTGTTGAATCGTGGTATTAATCGAGGAGCAAGGAGATAAGGAAGAAGACCGTTTTAGCACATCGCAACAAAGAGGAAGCATAGTTTCTTGTGATTCTTTTATTCGTTGTAACAGTGGATGCTAGTTTTCTTTTCTTTGAACCAATTTACTCTTGTGATGTATTCTGGTTTAATATAAGTAGTTTTATTAATTATTCTCATGTGTTGTTATCATGTTTCCATATGAACCCATGGTGACGATGAGTTCAATCATGGGATAATCGTGATTATGGGGTTGTAACGGATTTACTATGGAATTCTTTAGTTAGTTGTTTAATACCTTAGTGTGTGACGATTGTATGATATCTAGTATAGGTTGTGCTTATTCGTCTTATGTGCGTCGCGAACATATAAGATAGGGTGTTAATCTCTTGTGAAGCGACGGTGGATCTTGAGATTTAGAACTTGCCATGCTAGCATAGGTTCATGTATTTGTATGCATGATTAGTGGGTAACTCTTACCGTTTTACTTGCCCTATGTAATCATTATGGATAACTTGTGCTTAAACCGTTATGTTGTCAAATTCTATAGACATATAGGGTCTCAATATAATTGATGTCTATTCAGCTTCTATCTCTTTTGTGGATGTCTGGTAGAATGGTACTCGTGCAATGAAAGTTGGCGTTTATCAGTTTCGTGTTATCTGATTAGTGTCATCACCATCACATGCTAAGGTTAAGAATAATAAGGCTATTGAATGAAGTATTTAATGAAGTTAGAATCCCATGTTTGTCATATATAGTAATTCAACCTCAATTCTCTTAGTTAATGTTATTTAGTATAATCTCTTAGTTTAATAAAAACCCAATTTGTTATTTGTCTTAGCATTGAGCGATAACCATACATTGTTGCATAGGTGCATAAATTGAACTTAACCTAAACCAGTCTCTGTGGGAACGAATCTGATTTATATCTTATACTACTTGCGAACGCGTATAATTGCGTGAATATTAGCGCCGCTGCCGGGGACTCGGCATATTTGTTTAGTTTATGTACTTACCATCAGTGGTCATTAGGACTCATTGAATAAGACGTGTTACTTATTGTTTCCGGTTGTGTTTCAGGTACTTTAACAAGCGTTTATGCAAACATGTTGTCGTACTCGTAAGAGGACTTTAGATACGGTTGAGGAGGAGACAGACTCAGTTCTTAATATTCCGGAGAAGATAGATTTTGAAGATTTGGATAAAGAGAGTGAGCAGAAAGAACCAGTAATCATGGGTGATCGTATAGTTTCGGCAGATCTAGCTCTTATGGACTTTTCTTGGCCTAAAATTGATGACATTCAGTCAAGCATTCTTCATCCGGCTATTCAGGCTAACACTTTTGAAGACAAGCCGGACACTATTCAGATGGTGCAGAATTCTGTTTCTTTCGGAGGTGCTGCAACTGAAGACCCCAACATGCACATTGGGAATTTTGTCGAGATCTATAGTACTTTAAAATATAATGGTGTGACTGATGAGGCTATCAAGCTGAGGCTTTTCCCATTCTCTCTGAGGGATAAAGCTAAGGACTGGTTACATTCTGAACCAGCTGGGTCCATCACTACTTGGCAAGATCTTGCACAAAAGTTTCTAGTAAAGTTCTATCCAATGGCAAAGACTGCAGCTATGAGGAGAGCTCTTACTCAGTTCATGCAGCAACCAACAGAATCTATGTGCGAGGCTTGGGATCGCTACAAGGAGACATTGAGAAAGTGTCCACATCATGGTATGCCTGACTGGATGGTGATCACTGGTTTCTATAATGATTTGGGGGCCCAATCTCGGCCCATGCTCGATGCAGCAGCTGGAGGCGCTTTGTGGGCCAAAAGCTATACTGAGGCTTATAATCTTATCGAAACTATGGCTGCAAATGAGCATCAAAATCCAACTCAAAGGATGATGCCTGGAAAGGTAGCAGGTATTCTGGAAGTTGATGCAGCTACAACTATTGTAGCGCAGCTCCAAGCGCTCTATGAAGGTTGATTTGTTAGCAACCTATGGAGTCAATCATATAGCTATGGTCTGTGAGCTTTGTGCAGGTTCTCATGCTACGGATCAGTGTTCTCTTATTAATGAATCTGTTCAGTATGTGAACAATTACCAGCGACCGCAGTAGCTTATGCTAGCTACTTATCATCCTAACAACAGAAATCATCCCAATTTCAGCTGGAGCAATACTCAGAATGCTATTTAGCAACCATATCAGCAAGGCTTAAGTAAACATTTTATCCACCTGGATTTCAGCCACCATAACAGTATGCTCAAAGGCAATCATATCCTCAACAGGGAGGTGCTGCTCCACCTTCTAGTGCTGATTTCGAGGAACTCAAGCTGTTGTGCAAAAGTCAGGCTGTTTCTATCAACACCTTGGAAAATCAAATCGGTAAAATAGCCAATGCAGTGCTCAATCGTCAACATGGAACACTTCCCAGTGATACTGAAGTGCCAGGTAGGAAGGAAGCTAAAGAGCAAGTCAAGGCTATTACCTTAAGGTCTGGAAAAGTTGCTGATGCCGAAAAAGCAAAAGAAGGAGAAGCTGAAGGTTGTAAAGAAGAGAAGCAAAAGGAGAAAGTGGTGGAACCAAGGAAGACTACTGTTGAACACACTCTGCCTGAGGGTAATACAGGGGGAAACAGCTCTATCCTCCACCACCTTTCCCTAAGAGATTGCAACAACAAAAACTAGATAAGCAGTTCGGTAAGTTTCTAGAGGTGTTCAAGAAACTTCACATCAACATACCTTTCACTGAGGCTCTAGAGCAAATGCCTAGTTATGCGAAATTCATGAAAAATATTCTTTCAAGGAAGGTGAAACTGGATGACCTTTAGACCGTTGCTCTAACGGAAGAGTGCAGTGTCGTACCGCAACAGAAATTACCTCCAAAGCTTAAAGATCCAGGTAGCTTCACCATTCCTTGCACCATTGGCAAGTTGTCTTTTGATAAATGCCTATGCAATTTGGGAGCAAGCATCAATCTGATGCCATTGTCTATCTTCAAAAAGTTGAATTTGCCTGATCCAAAGCCCACCAACATGTATCTACAATTGGCTGATCATTCTATTACATACCCACGGGGCATATTGGAGGATGTGTTAGTAAAGGTGGATAAGCTCTTCTTTCCTGCAGACTTTGTTATTCTGGATTTCGAGGAAGATATGAAGATTCCCATAATTTTGGGGGGACCTTTCTTGGCTACAGGCCGTACCTTGATAGATGTGCAGAAAGGAGAACTTACTATGCGGGTGCAGGATCAGGATGTGACATTCAATGTGTTCAAAGTGATGAAATTCCCTACAGAAGATGAGGAGTGCTTAAAGGTGGATTTGATTGATTCTGCGGTTACTTCAGAACTTGATCATATGCTAATGTCTGATGCATTAGAGAAAGCCTTAGTGGGGGACTTTGACAGTGATGATAAGGATAGCAATGAGCAACTACAATATCTAAATGCTTCTCCTTGGAGGCGAAAGCTAGACATGCCATTTGAATCTCTTGGTACTTCTGAACTCAAAAATGCTGAAGGAAAGCTCAAACCATCTATTGAGGAAGCACCTACTCTGGAGCTTAAACCATTTCCTGAACACCTGAGGTATGCCTTTTCAGGTGATGCATCTACTTTACCTGTTATTATTGCATCTGACCTTTCAGGTAGTGAGGAGGACAAGCTCATGAGGATCTTGAGAGAATTCAAATCGGCTATTGGATGGACTATAGCAGATATCAAGGGGATCAGCCTTTCGTATTGCATGCATAAAATTCTGCTAGAGGAAGGTAGTAAGCCAACGGTTGAGCAACAACGATGACTTAATCCTATCATGAAAGAAGTGGTAAAGAAAGAAATTCTGAAGTGGCTGGATGCAGGAATTATTTATCATATTTTTGACAGTTCTTGGGTGAGCCCCGTGCAATGTGTACCTAAGAAATGAGGTATTACTGTGGTAGCAAATGAGAAGAACGAGCTCATCCCCACTCGAACAGTCACAGGATGGATGGTATGCATGGACTACAGAAAGTTGAAAAAGGCCACGAGGAAGGATCACTTCCTTCTTCCATTTATTGATCAGATGCTTGATAGGTTGGCCGGTCATGAGTATTATTGTCTTCTGGATGGCTATTCGGGGTATAATCAGATTTGCATTGCACCAGAGGATCAAGAAAATACTACCTTCACTTGTCCATTTGGCACGTTTGCTTTCCGCAGAGTTTCGTTTGGTTTATGTGGCGCACCTGCCACTTTTCAGAGATGTATGATGGCTATATTCTCTGATATGATTGGAAATAATGTCGAGGTGTTCATAGACGACTTCTCCGTCTTTGGACATTCATATGATGAATGTGCTCAAAAGGTGTGTGGAAACTAATTTGGTACTAAATTGGGAAAAATGTCACTTTATGGTGCGTGAAGGCATTATTCTTGGGCATAAGGTCTCTAGCAAGGGTCTTGAGGTGGATAAAGCCAAGGTGGGCGTCATTGAGAATCTTCCGCCCCCTATTTCTGTGAAAGGAATCCGTAGTTTTCTTGGTCATGCGGGTTTTTATCGGCGTTTCATCAAGGACTTCTCAAAGATATCAAAGCCGTTGTGCAATTTGCTCGAGAAGGATGTGCCTTTCAAATTTGATGATGAATGCTTGGCGGCATTCGAGACTCTCAAGAAGAGTTTGATAACAACACCGGTGATAATGACACCTGATTGGACAGAGCCTTTTGAGATGATGTGTGATGCGAGTGATTATGCGGTGGGAGCAGTTCTTGGGCAGCGCAAGAATAATCTTTTTCATGTGGTCTACTATGCTAGTAAGACTCTAAATGGAGCTCAAATGAACTACACCACTACTGAGAAGGAGCTTTTGGCTAGAGTCTTTGGTTTCGAAAAATTTCGATCTTATTTGCTTGGGACAAAGTTAACAGTATTCACTAATCATGCGGCCATTCGCTATTTGGTTTCCAAGAAGGATTCGAAGCCTAGACTTATTCGTTGGGTGCTTTTGCTACAGGAATTTGAGTTAGAGATCAAGGATCGGAAAGGTACTGAGAATCAAGTAGATGACCATCTCTCTAGATTGGAGAATCCCGATTCTACTTCACATGATAAGACATTGATCAACGAATCTTTTCCGGATGAGCAGTTGTTCGCAGTTCAGGAGGAAGAGCCATGGTTTACAGATATTGTGAACTATCTTGTCAGTAATATAATGCCTCGTAATATGAGTACAGCTCAAAAGAAGAAGTTTCTGCATGAGGTGAAGTGGTATATGTGGGATGAACCGTATTTGTTTAGACAAGGAGCTGACTAGATCATCAGGAGATGCATCCCATTCTGTGAGACGGAGGGGATATTACGAGACTGCCACTCCACAGTTTATGGTGGACATTATAGTGGTGAAAAGATAGCAGCTCATATTCTGCAAGCAGGTTTTTTCTGGCCTACTTTGTTTAAGGATGCTCATCAGTTCATTTTTAGGTGTGATCGTTGCCAAAGAGTGAGGAATCTTACGAGAAAGGATGAGATGCCGTTAAATGTGATGCTTGAAGTCGAGGTCTTTGATGTTTGGGGAATCGATTTCATAGGACCATTTGTCTCGTCCTATAATAATCAGTACATCTTACTGGCAGTCGATTATGTCTCAAAATGGGTAGAAGTCAAGGCTCTACCGACGAATGATGCAAATGTAGTATTGAATTTTCTTCATAAGCAGATTTTCATAAGATTTGGAACGCCATGAGTAATCATAAGTGATGAGGGGTCGCATTTCTGCAACCGTAAGTTCACTTCTATGATGTAGTGCTACAATGTGAATCATCGTGTTGATACTGCCTATCATCCGCAAACGAATGGTCAAACGGAAATGTCTAATAGAGAGATCAAGCGCATTTTAGAGAAGGTTGTTTGTCCGTCAAGGAAGGATTGGACTTTAAAGCTCGATGAAGCTGTTTGGGCTTACTGAACAGCATACAAGACTCCACTTGGGATGTCCCCGTTTCAACTTGTTTATGGTAAGGGATGTCATTTACCTGCGTAGCTTAAGTATAAGGCTTATTGGGCGTTGAAGAAGTTGAACCTTGATCTAGATGCAGCTGGAAAGAAGCGAATGTTTCAGTTAAATGAACTTGATGAATTTCGACTACAAGCGTACGAGAACAACAAAATGTACAAGGAAAAAGTGAAAAGGTGGCACGACAGGAAGCTAAATCCTAAGTCATTCGTGCCGGGGTAGCAAGTTCTTTTATTCAACTCTCGTCTCCGACTTTTTCCTCGAAAGTTGAAATCAAGGTGGTCTGGACCTTTTATTGTCAGAACTGTGTTTCCACATGGAGCGGTGGAGATTTTTGAAAATGATCCAGGCCAAGCATTCAAGGTTAATGGTCAGCATTTGAAGCATTACTATGGGGACACGGTAAACCGGGAAGTGGTTAGTGTCGTTTTATTATTAACTTGAGCGAGGTACCCTACGTCAAGTTAATGACGAAAAAGAAGCGCTTCTTGGGAGGCAACCCATGATTTGTGACTGTAGGAACCCTTACAAGTTAGTAACCTATCCAAAACCACAAAAAAAATCAGAAAAACCAGGGCAAGAAATTTTTTTCCAGAAGGCCCCTGAGCGCCCGCTCAGCTCTGCTGAGCGACCGCTCAGCAAGCTGGGCGCCCGCTCAGCTCTACTGAGTGACCGCTCAGAACCCGGCTGTCTGAATTTTTTTAAGCCTTATAAAAAACCCAAAAAAATCAGAAAATACAAAATAAAAACACAGCCCACAACCCACGAGCTATTTTCCCATAAAACCATATTTTAACCCTCAACCCCACTCCTAATCAAATTTTAACCCTAATCTTTACCCTATATATACATACAACTATTCCATATACTCCCCCATACACTTTCAACCTTAAAACTCTGTCCCATATTCCAAAACACAAATCTTAAACACTTTTTCTCAATTTCAATGGCACCCAAGAGATCCAGGACTATTGATAGCAGCAGCACTGTTCCTACTGGTGATTCGTCGAGGGGTACTGCTGTGAGACCTCGTTTGTTTGATAGGGTTGCTGAGGAGGAGTATACTAGGCTTCTGGGTAAGCCGATTTTGAAGGAGAGGGGATTTTTACCATCGGGGAGGGATGGTGAGTTGTTGCCGATGATTGCTGAAAAGGGTTGGATTTCTTTTTGTGAATCGCCGAAGGCGGTTCCGATGAGCGTGGTTCGCGAGTTTTATGCGAACGTAAAGGCTGAAAAGAATGGGTTTTCTGTTGTGCGTGGGCTAACGGTGGATTATCATCCTGAGGCGATTCGCCGTGTGATTGGGCAGCAACAGTGGAAGCCCACGGAGGAGAATTGGAATGAGAAGCCCTCCGAGAAGTTTGATTTGGATTTGATTTGTGCTACTCTCTGTCAACCGGGCACGGTTTGGAAGTTCAAGACTAGGACTAATGAGTATCATTCTTTTCTGGCGATTGCGATGAACAGGTATGCCCGTGCATGGAATGCCTTTATTTGTACTAATATTCTGCCTACTTCGCATGCACATGAGGTTATAGTTGAGCGAGCAAGGTTGTTATGGGGTATTTTGAATGAAGAGTATTATCTGGACCTTGGTGAGTTCATCTACCAAGGAATTCTTAAGTTTTTTAGGGGAGCGAAGTACATGAACATCCCTTATGCATCTACTATCACGAAGCTATGCTGAGCAGTGGGAGTTCATTGGCCTTCTCACGAGCAGTTGCAGATGCCAGCCGCTCCTATTGATTCAGGGACTCTGAATGTGATACAGGAGTGGACGGGTGGAGAGCCCGAGGAGCATGGGTCGGGTTATCATCTTCCAGGAGGACGTCCAGCAGCTGGTGCTACCATGGCTAGGCCGGGGCGTGATGAGGCAGGCTCTTCTAGAGCTCAGGAGGGTGTTGGGATGGCTGATGCCCAGTATAGGAGGTTGTCGAGGAGGATGGATGCTATGTACGAGATGCATAGTAGGTTTGCTCAGGAGCTCACCCTTGCACTTGGGACTGCTTTTAGAGGCCTTGGAGCTCCACCCTGATACTCCACCCTCTGAGGGTGATGATGATGATTTCTCCGAGTAGGTATCCCTGTGTTCCTTTCTACTACCTTCACTGGGGACAGTGAAGATTATAATTTTGGGGGTGGTAGTTAAGGAATATTTTTGTGTGTGTGTCATGTAGTTGCATATTCATGATAGTTTAGTTCATATAATTGCATATTTTTTGCCATATAAATTTTTATTTTATTTTATTTTATAGCTTTATTTATCATGTCATTTAGCTCATACATTTACCATGATCCCTTTTGCGTTGCTTTACCAATTGATTTTTGATATTGATGCGAGTGTGGTGATAGCGTTAGAGTGATGTTGAGTCTTGTAGGATGACATGCATGCTAGAAACACTTGTAATTTCACTAAGTCTTAGAGAATGCTTAAGGACTAGATTGTTTTCATGGTTTGGTGGTTTTTGAGGATAATCTATTGATTATGCTTAGAATTTATAATAGGTTCTTAATGATAAGAGGCATGAAAAGAAAAAAAATTGGAGTAAAAATTGGAATTCATTTCTAATTGTGGCTAGGCGTCAAATGGCTATTAGCCGGCTCGTATTTTTATGCGAGTAATCTAGGGTTAAGCAAGATGGAGCGAAACGCACTTGCTCAGAAAAATAAAGAAAAAAAGAAGAAAAAAACGAAGAAAAAGAAAAAAAATGTCAATAGTTAATGCATAATTGATCACGAGTGGGCTCTTTGGTATTCGAGTTATTAAGTTCTTAGGGGACTTTGTGCCTAGTGATCTAAGGCTTTTATAGTCTGGGATCCGCTAACCTAACACTCGCTAAATGGATGCCATTGTATAAGTCTTTTGTGGACCTCACTCATTGCACGGTCAAATAAGCATTGTTGTTGTGTTGAATAAAAAGCATGATTCCGTAATAAGCTCCAGTAATCTTGAAGTGTTATAAGTCATTTTGTGCCTAGAAATTTATTCTTCGTATAATCATGTGATTGCCTTGAGGATAGTCGAGTTATGACAATTGATCTAGTTTTGAAGCATATCTGTTAAGCATCCGCACACACCACGTTTATGGTTGTATGTTAGATTGCATGATTTGATTGATCTTTATTCGCCTAATTGCATTTGTTGAGATGACATAAGATGGTTGGTTTGGTCGTAGTAAGGGGGATCACTGCATTTCATATAGATTACATTCATGCATGTTTTTGTTTTGTTTTTGAGTCTGTGACGCTTGAGGAAAATCATTGATTTAAGTTTGGGAGTGTGATAAGTGGCATTTTATACCATTTAGAACATCTTATAATAGCTTGAATTGATATCTTGAAATCAAGTATTTTGTGTATTTGATGCATTTTTCTAGTGTTTCTGCATTTCAGGGTATTACTTGCATTTGTGGGAAGATTTCATCAAGAATAAGCTTTAGTATGTGCTTGGCATTGCAAGTGGGAAGTTAGGAGCAGAATGCGGCGAAGAACGGGAGCAAAAAAATGAATTTTCCAGAAAGGTGCTGGGCGCCCGCTCAGCCTGGCTGAGCGACCGCTCAGGAAGCTGGGCGCCCACTCAGGATTGCTGGGCGGCCGCTTAGGGGTGCGGAATTAGAATATGATTTTTAGAGTTCTTGTTCTACTGGACTTCTGACTTCTTAGATGGCTGGTTTTGTGGGGCTTCTATATAAGTAGTTTTCAGAGACGTTTCACGTGTGTTGAATTGTGGTATTAATCGAGGAGCAAGGAGATAAGGAAGAAGACCGTTTTAGCAAATCGCAACGAAGAGGAAGCATAGTTTCTTGGGATTCTTTTATTCGTTATAACAGTGGATGCTAGTTTTCTTTGCTTTGAACCTATTTACTATTGTGATGTACTCTGGTTTAATATAAGTAGTTTTATTAATTATTCTCGTGTGTTATTATCATGTTTTCATATGAACCCATGGTGATGATGAGTTCAATCTTTGGCTAATCTTGATCATGGGGTCGTAATGGATTTACTATGGAATTCTTTATTTAGTTATTTAATACCTTAGTATGTGATGATTGTATGATATCTAGTATAGGTTGTGCTTATTTGTCTTATGTGTGTCGCGAACATATAAGATAGGGTGTTAATCTCTTGTGAAGCGATGGTGGATCTTGAGATTTAGAACTTGCCATGCTAGCATAGGTTCATGTATTTGTATGCATGATTAGTGGGTAACTCTTACCGTTTTACTTGCCCTATGTAATCATTATGGATAACTTGTGCTTAAACCGTTATGTTGTCAAATTCTATAGACATATAGGGTCTCAATATAATTGGCGTCTATTCAACTTCTATCTCTTTTGTGGATGTCTGGTAGAATGGTACTCGTGCAACGAAAGTTGGCGTTTATCAGTTTCGTGTTATCTGATTAGTGTCATCATCATCACATTCTAAGGTTAAGAACAATAAGGCTATTGAATGAAGTATTTAATAAAGTTAGAATCCCATGTTTGTCATATATAGTAATTCAACCTCAATTTTCTTAGTTAATGTTATTTAGTATAATCTCTTAGTTTAATAAAAAACCAATTTGTTATTTGTCTTAGCATTGAGCGATAACGATACATTGTTACATAGGTGCATAAATTGAACTTAACCTAAACCAGTCTCTGTGGGAACGAATCTGATTTATATCTTATACTACTTGCGAACGCGTATACTTGCGTGAATATTAGCGCGTGTTTTCGCCCTAACAGCTGTGTAGGTGTAAAATCAGGATATATGGTTGTGTATGTGTGAGGATCAGAATTTATTAAGAATTGTTTGAAAGATTGGGGAATTTGGACGGGTCTTAGTATATCCTTCTTATTATCAGCAGATAATAAGTCTGTGAAAGCCCTTTTGTGAAGTTTAAAGGGTTCAATTAACTCACTAAAGTTTTGAGGTGCATCAAAACAACAAAAACTATATATAAGCTGACAGAATCTAGAAAAATACACTATATTGCTCTTCTTTCATCCTATCACCTATAAAACCCAAAATAGCAGTAGCATAATTAAAATGAGTTTGATTAAGAAGTGCATGCATACCCTATTTGCTGACTCGGAATTGGAATAGCATCAAAATTTGAGCATTTGTTGGCAAAGGCTTTGGTATTACAATCGAAAAAGAAGCTCCACTCCCTCCTGATGTAGGGCCTCTTCAGTTATCCCGGCTTGGACAAAGACTTCTCATAGCCAAGATTTTCCATCATGTTTTGAAGAACTGACTCCCTAACTTGTGAATTGTAAGTACAGTTTTCTGGCAGATGCAATGCTTATCGAACCGTTGACAAGGTTACCAAGTGCTCATCTTCCCCTGTTACAAAAATGATGCTTAGGGACCCACTTTCACCACCATTATCATAGACTCCAGACCTCCAAAACTCCAGAATTTGCTTGTCTGAGAGAGTCTGTGGTTGGGTCAGAGCATACCCAATTTCACTTCGAGCGAGAAAATCTTGAATGAAGTGAAGTTCTGAAGGAGTCTCGTCCTTGTTGAGAATGGCCATATAGTTGTTGGGGACTAACTTGGCTCCATCATAGATAAGATCCTTAGGTGCCATTTCTGTGAAAATTAAGTGAAAAGTTTTGTGTGTATAGAGTGTTTGATAAAATGCCTGTGAGAAAATAGCTTCAGAGATTAATAGAGAGTGAGAGAAAATAAGAGAGATTAAAAAAGAGTAAGAAAGTAGGTAAAAGATTGTAAAATCTTTTATCTCTCGTATATATATTCTCTCCACTAATTACAATGGCTAATTTCTGAATCAAAACCGATATTTGACACCTGGCAGCATGTAAACAGCCAAAACATTATTAGTGGGCACGGTAAACGTGCAGTAATTATTGCTCACATGCGGTTACCAAAACAAACACGCAACCCATTAACCAAATGATTATCACTATTTTTATCTCACTTAATTATTTTTTGAAAATATGAGTGTTATAGTAAATATCAAAATAAGTCAAGTAAATAAATAATTCCATGTAAGCATCAGGATTTGCATCAGAACTTGACTATTATCAGAATTTAACGGTCATCAGAACATGGCTTCTGTACTCAAAAAGTGAATGATTGTTTCTGTGATTCTTCACATAAATACTGACTGGTTTCTTCAGAGTTTAATCATCAGAACATAATCAGAACTTGTCCTCAGAATTTATGGAAATAATACTTAACTGTTTATCAACACAGTAATTTTCATCATTGATATTGAGTGATAGTGTGTGTATGTGCAAATGATCAGATAAAGATTAAAATCTGATAAACTTCAGTATATCTTAGAAATAAGGCATAACTAAGAAAAATGCTTAAAATCAGTCTTTAATTGTGATGTCTACTGTAGAATAAAGTTATGTAAGAATCCACCTCAACTGTTTGTGCTTATTTTATGCATATTTTGAAATTCTTTTGACAATGGCTTCTCAGTGTAAATGAGTTATAACTGCCATCAGAATTTATGTTGTTATCAGAATATTTCTCCAGTACTCAGAGAATGTGAAAAGTCACCAAGAAAAATTAATTTGCTTTTCTAATGCATATAACTTAATACCAGCAATGCACTTGGATCTTCCCTTTCACATATTTACTCTAGATCTCAAAGGAGTACCTGATTTCAATTTTTCTTTTCTTTTATTTTCTTCAGATAAGTGAGGCTTATCAAGCATGTAATTCATCCTTAAGATTTACTGACATCAGAATTTGACAAATAAAAAGCAATAATCTAGTTTATGACTTAGTAATAAGATACACAAATTAAATTTGACTAAGATCAAAATCAGAGTTTGCTTGTGTTATTGATTTCCACCTAAATAACTAATTCAGACATGGGATACATAGTTTGTTAAAGACTACTAAGTCAGCATCTAACAAGATAATCCTCATTGGATTGAATAGTCACAGAACATTCAAAACACTTTCGGAGTTTATAGAATCACATCAGATAATAAGAGTGTTTAATATGTTACAATTTAAGCACAGATTACATTGAGATAAGAAAATCTGTAAACACGGATCATAAAGTCTGATGTATGAGAACAAAAACTAAACAGATTTTGAGAAAGAACCTGAAACCATTCCAAGTTCATTTACCAGTCTTGTAAAAGTAGCTTCACATAGTGGTTTTGTGAAGATATCTACTAGTTGTTGATCTGTTGGAACAAAATGCAATTCCATTGTACCTTCCATCACATGTTCCCTTATAAAATGGTACCTAATGCTGATGTGCGTTGTCATTGAATGTTGAACTGGATTTCATGTCATAGCAATATCACTTTGATTATCACAGTAAATAGGTATTTTAGAAAATTTTAACCCATAGTCCAGTAACTGATTCTTCATCCAAAGAATCTGTGCACAAAAGCTTCCTGCAGTAATATATTCTGCTTCTGCAGTTGATGTGGAAATTGATTTCTGTTTCTTGCTAAACCAAGAAACCAATCTGCCTCCAAGAAATTGGCAGCTTCCACTAGTGTTTTTCCTGTCTATTTTGCATCCTGTAAAATCTGCATCTGAGTATCCTATTAGCTTAAAATCTGATTCCCTAGGATACCACAATCCTAGATCAGCTATATCCTTGAGGTACTTGAAAATTGTTTTCACGGCTATTAGATGACGTTCTCTTGGATCAACCTGAAATTTTGCACAAAGACAGGAAGCATACATGATATCTGGTCTACTTGCAGTTAAATAGAGTAAAGAGCTAATCATACCTCTGTAGTTAGTAATATCTACTGATGCTCCAGTATCTTTATCTAACTTGGTGGCTGTGTGTGACGGCCTCAACTCCGGGGTCAGGAGTTGATATCACCAACAACAATAATACTAAACATAATATAATCCAAATCATTAATTATACATAATCACGACCCCTTTACCAAGACCTTTGCCAGGTTTAAGTATGATTCAGGTTATAACTAACACAAACCAACTTACAACAATCATCCTGAATCAGCTAACTTAACACAACAACTCAACCCGAAGGGAACTGGAATTCTGCCCTGACTACCACAGAAGAATCTCCTAGGCATTTGCAATACATATAGGAAACATTCTGCAAGGGTGAGCACTCAATTGCTCAGCAGTACCACTATATGAATAACAAATAGAACAATTTATGATAAAACAATGATAGGAACAGAAATTATAGCGCGTGTATAAAAGCAGAGTAAATATTTATAAACTGGATATTCAAAACTAGCATGCTCCGAAAAACAACAATATCAGTCATGTGCTGTATATAATTACCAGAATTAAAGCTTAGCATGGTATTTCATTTTTAATTCATCTGTCTCATCAAGTTGATTTGTTAATCGATTTCAAAACTGAATCAATCAAATCTATTGGACGTTTAACGGGTGAAGATAGTTGATCAGTCTACCCTCACCGGACAGCGACTAACGGCCATCCAGAATAAGAATGTGTTCCGGAACTTGGAAAAAGACTAGCTAGGTCTTTTCCCCAACATTGGACTAATCGGTTAAATAGAATGCCCAACCCAATTAGCCACTTACGCAACCACATGCTGGACCGTTACCGAATAACGGGCCTCTTACGCAACTCTAATAGATTAATCGAATTCCTTTTTTTTTCTTTTTGCCTCTTTCCAAAGTTCCACGACATAGGTGGATCAAAACAGTCTCTTTATCCAGTTCCTAAAACCACTGTCACCTATCTCTTTTTAAAACCATTATATCACAACACACTATTCAAAACTTCTTTTCATTTTAATCACGTTTAGAGATAGGTGTTTTCAGAAGTTACTCTTCCCCAAAACAGTTTGAAAACAGTGATTTGTAACTATAGGGGATATGTAACTTAAAATGTTTATGTTCCATTGCGAGAATAAAACATTTAGCTATCATACGTACTGAACCATAAAAGAATGGTCAGGGTTACTTGCCTTGCAGAGCTTTAAAACTAATACTGATCGACCTTGGACTAACTTGGACACTCGGCTTTATCGCCTTACTATCAGACTATCCTGAATCCGACTTCAACGTTCAGGTCCTTCGCTTGGAACCTCGCTACGCTTGTCGACTAATCACTAGGTTATCTTAGCTCGATATCAATTCTTGAGTCCTTCGACTAGAACCTATAAAGCCGAAATACCCTACGTTAGACGTCTAGGTATGCTTGACATATCCTCGCTAGCAAACCTACCCACTCGATATCAAATCCTGACTCATAATTACACATATTGATACGATACACATAGAAATCAGGGTTCACATACTTAAAACTCGGCTCGATATTCATTTTTGGAAATCACATATACTTGTCGTTGTAGGAAACAGGGTTGTCAGTTATAACTTATAATGTATATTCTTACAATACGCATATACGCTTCGTAAAACCAAGGTTATTAACCATTTATTACAATATGTAGATAGGCACATACAACATTTATTTATAGGTATATAACTATACACACTCAACGAATATCCCCCGATAATTTACAGGGTATGCTCCCAAAATTTAGGCGGCGTCTCTTTTGTTTATCGGACTACCCGTCGAGCAATAATCGACGTCAAATCAATTACACAACAATGCCCAACCAATCAATTCAGTCCAAACCAATCACGCAATCCACATTTCACAATTTCCCAACCACCGATTTGAATCAACTAATTATTATTATTTACATCTTATATTTTTATTCGTATTTTTATATTTATTTATTTTAAAATACTAGGACTCAGAACCGAGTCATCACAGTCCACCGTCGACTCGCCGAGGCTCATCGTCGACGGCGGCAAAACTCGCGGGTACCCCTTATTTCGGGTTTCCGACGCGAATTTTGCCGATTAAATTAATATTATTTTTCACACAGATTATATTTTACTTCACGAATATTAACCATAACCTCCTGCAAAATAATAAAATTAAATCAGAAATGACCAGTCCAAAAAACCACAACCAACCGGACGAAACAATCATAACCAGAGCAGGAAACGCGCACACGCGCTGCAAAAAGGGGCAGGGCCACCTCGGCGGAATTATTCCAGCGGCAACCGGAGGAAACAAAGCCACAGGTGGCATTGCCGCCTCCACCTATACGCACACAACACATCATACACACGCACACAATACACGACACACACACGCATAACCACACACACATATATCACATATATATAAATATAATCTGAAACAGGGCAGAAGTCGGAGGCATAGTCAGAAAAACACCGGCTAAACTCACCGGGGAAGTGAGAAACAGCGGTGATCGGAATAGCCAAGAAAAAGAGAGAACGAAATAGAGGAGGAGAGAGCACCAGAGATATAGAGAGAGAGACTTTGAGAAGAAGCTCGAAAGATACCCAAGCACAGGAGCAAAAAGGAAGGGGTTTTGGTTTAATTCTTCAATTAACAGCTGCTGCACAGGGGAAATAACACGTGTCCCATCTGGTTTATATGATTGACATGTAGAGTTAAGATAAATACGAATGTTATGGGTCTGTTCAGTCCCGAAATTCAAAATTAACTAACCAAGGTGAAATTAAAATAATTTCAGAAAATTGCAAAATTAGCCATAAAATGTTAGAATTATCCCGGAGTAATTGAAAATGTAATTTTCGTAATTTTAGAACAATTTCTGAAATGCCACTTATACCCGCTTTTATCAATAAACGAAACAACGCGCGGGTGATATTAATCCCAAAAATTCCCAAAGTAATTTTAAAATTCCTGGAATATTCCCAACTTCAATAAATATGAGTTTCATAATTTTTGAAGAATTCGGGAATTAAATACAGATTTTAAAAATAAATGAAATCAGAAAATCGTACAGGGTTAAATAATTGATGAAATATTGATTTCTAAATTTTATAAAATCCCAAAACAAATATTGAAATTGTAAAGTCCTAAAAACAATTTTAGAGACAATCTACATATTTACACAAATAAACTTGTATTAAATCCACTTTTAAAAGTGAAACAATTCAATACAAGTCCATAATTAATTACACGAACCACCCTGGACACCATAATTCACACACATAGATAAAAGTAAAACAACACATAGCTGACAGAAGCTATACACATATATTAATCATTTAATAATTCCATAATTACACTTTAATTAAATATAAAAGTATACGAGTCGTTACATCCTGCCCCCCTTAAAAAGATTTTGTCCTCGGAATCTGACTTAACTAAATAAGTGAGGATATTTGTCAAGCAATTCCGACTCTAACTTCCAGGTAGACTCTTCGACTCAAGGATTTATTCAAGGCATACTCATTATATATATAAATTCATTACTAAGGACTCGCTCTTAACGATCTAGGATTTGGATCGATTATTCCACGCAGAATAAATTTGGATGAGAGCTCATTGGCTCCTAATCAATGGCTTGATTCAAATCAGAAACATATCGCTTTAACATTGACACATATAACATATTATATACATATATACTGCGGCTGCGGTGGTGATACCAACTTATAGACAACTTTATCTATATTTCTTTATACCTCGAATGGTTCAATACAATTAGGACTCTACTTGTCCCTTCTATTCAAACTTAACCAATCTCTTCCAAGGTAAAACTTTTGCCTATACCACGATCCTCATTCTATATATTCATATTCTTTCGATGCAAATCTGCTTTCTCTCTTTGTCTATCCCGAGTTGTTTTAACTCTTTTCTGAATCAACACCACTACACTTTTAAGGTACTAAATTAGCTTAGGACTTCATAATATCTCTACATCCACTTCCTCTCAATAGAGGGAGGACTCACGCTTATATCCATATAACACTTTGCGAAGTAGTATTCTTTTACTAATAAGGTAACTATTATCATAGAAAAATCAATCCATGGTAGGTGATTATTGCAGTTCACTTTTGTAAACCCATCATATATATACTCTCCACATATCTTATATTGGCCAAATCATCTTCTCACTTTGACCCTCGGTCTAAGGATGATAGGTAATACTGATTTTCAATTTAATTTCCAACATTCGATCGCGTCTTACTCATTTCCATCGGTTAAGGCTAGGAAATAATCTTATATACTAACTTATCACCACCTTCAGATACTCGACTTCACTTCCCCAATTTCCAATTCTTTTTGCTAGCTCTTTAGGAATCTTAGTTATATATCTTTTACTGCACTGGCCCGGCCTGAGTGGTCGTTAATAGGATATCATAATCTATTGATAATCTCAACCAAAATTTTATACCTTGAAATCTTAACATATAGTTGCTCTATTTTCAACTTTCATAGGGAAATCCTTGGGCGTTCTATATGAATTCTCTAGATTCTAAATAGCTAAGGATGTTATCCGTAAATATAATTACACTTGTACAAGTACTCCTTATACACTTTGTTCAATAAACCTTCAAATGTAACTGGTGTCTTTTTTAATCCAAGTAATATCATCAAAACTCATAATGTCCCTACCTCACTCTAAATACAATCTTTAGTATGACCTCAGGCTTACCTTTAGCTGACAGTAGCCTGCTGGGGTGTACACGGATCGGGTTGGGCGGGTTGGGATAATTTAGCAACCCAACCCAATTAATTCGGGTTTTCAAAATTTCAACCCAACCCAAACCGTTTAAATTTGTAACCCAAACCAATTTGTATACTTCGGTTTGGTTCCGTTTGGATCGGTTTGATCGGTTTATTAAATATACAAAATTAATATAAAAAATTATAATAAAACATAAGGCTTTAAAGTTTAAAACACTTGAAAATAGTTCAAAACAATATTACAATATTTCATATTGAATAGTCTTAAACATCTAATTTTCGACATCAAAAGTACTAATAATATTGCTTACGCTTTATATATTGGAATGAATCATAAATGAAAAAAATATAACACTAATCAAACATCTATTGTTGTTACGAAATGAACTATGAACACGAAGGTTATAAGTTACATTTAGAGTTAGAGATATATGGATCTATGTAAATGGCCTAAACATAATTTTGGATTAACTTATTAGCATTTACATATATATTTTAATCGGGTTAGGTTGGATTGGTTTAAAATTATCAAAAACCATATCCAACCTAATTAAATCGGGTTGACATTTTTTCAACCCAACTATATATCGGGTTGAAAAAAATCGGTTTGGTTTGGCCGAAATAGGGTCGGTTCGGTTTAGATTGGTCGGGTTGGCCAAACCGTGTACACCCCTAGTAGCCTGATCTTAGATCTTCCTCCAAGAACCAACACGTTCCTTTCATAAATAATTAATTCTATGCAGGGTTACTTATTCCGATTCGTCAACTTTCCCAACTTCTAATAACCAGCATGTAACTTCATACATCCATTCTTCTTTCCTATAAACCACACCAGTGCACAACACGTAATACACCTTGTCTCATTATTCTTTCATTCCACAATCCTAAAGTTTCCTTAACCAATTACTTGATTCCTACTGGATCTTACGATACGTGCTTTCGACACGGCCCGACTCAGTACAGTAACCAAATGAGAGATCCTACCTCATACTCCGAGGTAATCCTGATAAGTCAGACGGTAAAACTTTTAGGATCTCATTTGCTATCTGAATTCTCTTTGACTTAGGTGTTTCCTTCTTAATATCCCTTATATACGTTAGTTCCGCCTTAGCTTCTTGCTTATGCCCTTGAGTACTTATCCTAATATTAGCTTCCGTAGATATTATTATTTGCTTCTTCCGGTAATCAATTATTGCCCTGGTTCCTTATCAGGGTCTTGAACAGCTAAAAACTTTTAATCACATTACAAGTCTTAGCCTTGGCTTTTGATGCACTACCTCCAATGCTATCTCGGGAAGTACTTCTACAATTCTTGGCAACATGCCCTACCTTGCCACAGTTGTAACAGACAACTCCTGGATTTTCCACCTTATATTTTAATGCAGAATGTCCCTTCTGACTATACCTAAAACATTCAGTATTTGCTTTACATCTTCCACCATGCCTCGTACCGCATTACTTACACTCCGATATAGGCGACTTAACCGAATTGGCCTGATTAGAGTTGGTTGAGGTGTTACTAATCCTATTTAAAGGAATACTTTTCCCTCTAAATTCTTTGTTCTTACTCCTTCCAACCTTTGTCTGAGACTTCTGGATGGATCCTTCTTGACCTGATGCTTCTTCTATATCATCAATCTTTCGCTTCTTATCTTCTTTTTCTCTAGCGGCTAACTTCTGATCAAATTCAATTACTAAGGCGGCTTGAACTATGGAAGGATACGTCTTAAGTGGTAATGTCACCACTCCACTATGAATTCCAGGCTTCAATCCTTGTTGAAACCTCCTTGCCTTCTGAGCTTCAGAGCACACATAATTTGGTACAAACCTAGCCAACTCTGTGAACTTAACCTCATACTGAGCTACACTTCTGTCACCTTACTTCAGTTCTAGAAACTCAATCTCCATTTGATTTCTCACACAGTCAGGAAAATACTTTTCCAAAAATAACTCAGTAAACCTGGCCCATGGAACAGGGCCTTCTCCTTCTAATGCCCTGGTTGACTCCCACCAATAATTTGCTTCATTTTTCAAGAAATAGCTTGTATAATCAGTCTTAAGATTCTCACTTACTTAAACAAGATTGAAAGCTTTCTCCATCTCTTTTAACCATGCTCCAGCAGCTACTGGATTAGGTTCACTTTTCAACTCAGGAGGGTTAACATTCTGAAAGGATTTGAATCTAGCACTCTGGTTCACTCCTTGTTGTTGCTGCTGCAACAGTAGTTGCTGCTGCTGAATCTGTTGGATTAACTGCAACTGTTGTTGTTGCTGCTGGCGCACCAAATCTAGAATTTCATTTATAGTTGGATCCTCCACAACACTACTATTTTCTTTAGACTGGGTAGCTTTCTCGGGTGACATTTTCCTGAAATATATAAATGAGTTTATTCAAAACATAACAGAATATTTGACAGAAGGTATCACTATTTAAACGGTGCACCTGTATCAGGAAAATGTTGCCCAATCACAGTACCCATGTCCTAAATATCGGGGTCCATTTATAAAGAAATCTAGATTAACAGCGCTAGCAATCATAGCAACAATGACAGTAACAGAATCAACAACAGTTTAGGAAATCTAAAATACAAAGAAACTAAACACCGTAGCACGGTTCCTCAATATAACAACAACTGACCAACTTCCGATCACCACTCAGGTACAACAGCTAAATTTATCCAACATACCACAAAAGTCGGCTGAATATATTAACCACACACTATGTAGACAAGCCAATAAATCGAATCAAGCTTAAGGAACACTGACTCTACTAGTCACTATCGTTCATGTTTTAACCAACCCTTCTTCTAATGATGATTTCTTGTCAGCCGCAAGTAACCCATCAACCATTGATTTAATTTTCCTGAGGCTATAATTCCATCATTAGGTCCTGAACTCTCGCGGTTACCATTATTCTTGAATGATATCCTGATATAAGACTCTTGTTCTTCTCAACAGTCGCTCTTACTTTCTTTCAATAACGAGGACCATCTAATCGCATAAATTCATTACCATATATTATCCAAAAAAATTTCCGGCTCAAGGGAATCGAATAAGAAGAAATAGTGAAGAAGATGTAGGTATGACTAAGAGCAACCATACAAGTACATAAGATGGCCAGTCTTAGTACCGCACAGTTCACAATACATAACTTGGTGGCGTCCCACCAGACCCTTTTATCACATAGACAAATGGTCAATTCATATGCATTGTTTGCCCCAATCAACCGATAGAATCACAGAGAAAAGAGACAATGTTTAAATAGAAAATTCACAAATATGGAGGGAGAAAATCTGATTTATAATAGGATCAACAGAATCCTAAGTTGCTTATTTCGAGTTCTCAACTTTCTCACAGGAAAAATAAGCAACTTATGGGATAGGGAACAATTACTCTGGAAACAAAATACATTTCATGAAAGAAATAGAAGGGTTCAAAGATACCAACTCCCGTTCTGATCCACATTCACTATAAACTTGGTCGTCATAGCAGGCTCTGACTATTATCATGCTATCCAAACTTGCCAAGGTCACACAATCAGTCCAGTAACATTGCTTGACATAGGAAAATGCGATATGTGGGAATAACGCTGGTGTCCCCTCAACTGACACATCAAGGGTCTTCTCAAACACTGAACTCTCGCAATCAAACTCGTTTTCTCAAGAGAAAAACTAGGAACCTCTATTGAATATTATCAATGACACATAAACGGAGGAAACGTACTCTAGGTTAGGGCAGTTCCAGTCAATCCCCAATAAACGTCAGGGTTACTCCTCCGAAACCCTTGACTAAACTCCTAGACTCGCTCCTCTGATTGAGTTGCTAACTCACATATATATAAACCTTTCTGCACTCTTTTGACTCTACTCCTAACCTAAATCAGGGACTCAAACCTATAGCTCTGATACCAACTGTGACAGCCTCAACCCCGGGGTCAGGAGTTAATGTCACCAACAACAATAATACTAAACATAATATCATCCAAATCATTAATTATACATAATCACGACTCCTTTACCAAGACCTTTTCCAAGTTTAAGTATGATTCAGGTTACAACTAACACAAACCAACTTACAACAATCATCCTGACACAGCTAACTTAACACAGCAACTCAGCAGACCACCCTTCGTCCAACACAACCATCTCGGAGGAGTCTGACACGAAGGGAACTGACTACCACAGAAGAATCTCCTAGGCATCTACAATACATATAGGAAACATTCTGCAAGGGTGAGCACTCAATTGCTCAGCAGTACCACTATATGAATAACAAATAGAACAATTTATGATAAAACAATGATAGGAACAGAAATTATAGCTCGTGTTTAAAAGCAGAGTAAACATTCATAAACTGGATATTCAAAACTAGCATGCTCCGAAAAATAACAATAACAGTCATATGCTATATATAATTACCATAATTAAAGCTTAGCATGCTATTTCATTTTCAATTCATCTGTCTCATCAAGTTGATTTATTAATCGATTTCAAAACTGAATCAATCAAATCTATTAGACGTTTAACGGGTGAAGATAGCTGATCAGTCTACCCTCACCGGACAGCGACTAACGGTGTTCTGGAACTTGGGAAAAGATCTTGGGAAAAGACTAGCTAGGTCTTTCCCCCAACGCTGGACTAATAGGTTAAATAGAATGCCCAACCCAATTACCCACTTACGCAACTACATGCTGGGCCGTTACCGAAAAACGGGCCTCTTATGCAACTCCAATAGATTAATCGAATTCCCTTTTTTTTGCCTCTTTCCAAAGTTCCACGACACAGGTGGATCAAAAAAGTCTCTTTATCCAGTTCCTAAAATCACTGTCACCTATCTCTTTTTAAAACCATTATGTCACAGCACACTATTCAAAACTTCTTTTCATTTTAATCACGTTTAGAGATAGGTGTTTTCAGAAGTTACTCTTCCCCAAAATAATTTGAAAACAGTGATTTATAACTATAGGGGATATGTAACTAAAAACATTTTTGTTCCATTACGAGAATAAAACATTTAGCTATTCATACGTACTAAACCATAAAAGAATGGTCAGGGGTACTTGCTTTGCAGAACTTTACAACTAATACTGATCGACCTTGGACTAACTTGGACACTCGGCTTTGTCGCCTTACTATCAGACTATCCTGAATCTGACTTCAACGTTCAGGTCCTTCGCTTGGAACCTCACTACGCTTGTCGACTTATCACTAGGTTATCTTAGCTCGATATCAATTCTTGAGTCCTTCAACTAGAACCTACAGAGCCGAAATACCCTACATTAGACGTCTAAGTATGCTTGACATATCCTCGCTAGCAAACCTACCCATTCGATATCAAATCCAGACTCGTAATTACACATATAGATACGATACACATAGCAATTAGGGTTCACATACTTAAAACTCTACTCGATATTCATTTTCGGAAATCACATATATTTGTCATTGTAGGAAACAGGGTTGTCAGTTATAACTTATAATATATATTCTTACAATACGCAGATACGCTTCGTAAAAACAAGGTTATTAAGCATTTATTACAATATGCAGATAGGCACATACAACATTTATTTATAGGTATATAACTATACACACTCGACGAGTATCCCCCGATAATTTACAGGGTATGCTCCCAAAATTTGGGCGGCATCTCCTTTGTTTATCGGACTACCCGTCGAGCAATAATCGATGTCAAATCAATCATACAACAATGCCCAACCAATCAATTCAGTCCAAACCAATCACGGAATCCACATTGCATAATTTCCCAACCATTGATTTGAATCAACTATTTATTATTATTATTTACATCTTATATTTTTATTCATATTTTTATATTTATTTATTTTAAAATACTAGGATTCAGAACCGAGTCATCACAGTCCACCGTCGACTCGCCGAGGCTCATCGTCGACGGTGGAAAAACTCGCGGGTACCCGTTATTTTGGGTTTCCGACGCGGATTTCGCCGATTAAATTAATATTATTTTTCGCACAGAATATATTAACTTCACGAATATTAATCATAACCTCCTGCGAAATAATAAAATTAAATCAGAAATGACCAATCCAAAAACCACAGCCAACCGAACAAAATAATCAAAACCAGAGCAGACAACGCGCACCCGCGCTGCAAAAAGGGGCAGGGCCACCTTGCCGGAATTCCAGCGGCAACCGGAGGAAAACAAAGCCACAGGCGGCGCTGCCGCCTCCTCCTCCACGCACACAACACATCACACACACACACAATACACGAAACACACACACACATAACCACACACACATATATATATAAGTATAATCTGAAACAGGGCAGAAGTCGGAGGCATCACCGAAAAAAAAAACCGGCTAAACTCACCGGGGAAGTGAGAAACAGCGGCGATCGGAATAGCCAAGAAAAAGAGAGAACGAAATAGAGGAGGAGAGAGCACCGGAGATATAGAGAGAGAGATTTCGAGAAGAAGCTCGAAAGATACCCAAGCACGGGAGCAAAAAGAAGGGTTTTTGGTTTAGTTCTTCAATTAACAGCTGTGGCACAGGGGAAATAACACGGGTCCCATCTGGTTTATAAGATTGACACGTAGAGTTAAGATAAATACGAATGTTATAGGTCTGTTCAGTCCCGAAATGCGAAATTAACGAACCAAGGTGAAATTAAAATAATTTCAGAAAATTGAAAAATTAGCCTTAAAATGTTAGAAATATCCCGGAGTAATTGAAAACGTAATTTTCATAATTTTAGAACAATTTCTTAAATGCCACTTATACCCGCTTTTATCAATAAACGAAACAACGCGCGGGTGAAATTAATCCCAAAAATACCCAAAGTAATTTTAAAATTCCTGGAATATTCCCAACTTCAATAAATATGAGTTTCATAATTTTTGAAAAATTCAGGAATTAAATACAAATTTTACAAATAAATGAAATCAGAAAATAATACAGGGCTAAATAATTGATGAAATATTGATTTCTAAATTTTATAAAATCCCAAAAATATATATTGAAATTATAAAGTCCTAAAAACAATTTTAGAGGAAATCTACATATTTACACAAATAAACTTATATTAAATCCACTTTTAAAAGTGAAACAATTCAATACAAGTCCATAATTAATTACACGAACCACCCTGGACACCATAATTCACACACATAGATAAAACTAAAACAACACATAGCTGACAGAAGCTATACATATATATTATTCATTTAATAATTCTATAATTACACTTTAATTAAATAAAAAAGTATACTAGTCGTTACACTGTGGCCATCGGAGTGGATGCAGTTGAACTGTCTTTCATTCCAAATTTCTTGAGTAAATTTTTGGTGTACTTGGATTGATTTATGAAAGTACCTTCTTCAGTTTGCTTGACTTGAAGTCCCAGAAAATAGTTAAGTTCTACCATCATACTCATTTGATATCTTGACTGTATTAGCTTTGAAAACTTTTCACAGAGTTTGGCATTTGTAGAACCAAAAATGATATCATCAATATAAATTTGGACTAAAAGTAAGTCCTTGCCATGGTTGATATAGAACAGAGTTTTATCAATTATGCCTCTGGTAAATCCACTTTCCTGAAGAAATCATGTCAGAGTTTCATTCCATGCTCTTGGAGCATGCTTTAGGCCATAGATTGCTTTATCAAGTCTGTAGACATGATTAGGAAATTTTGGATCGACAAATCCTGGAGGTTGTTCAACATATACCTCTTCTTCCAATTCTCCATTGAGAAAAGCACTTTTCACATCCATTTGAAAGACTTTAAACTTCTTATGAGCAGCATAAGCCAAAAAGATTCTTATGGCTTCCAATCTAGCAACTGGGGCAAATGTTTCATCATAGTCAATACCCTCCTGTTAAGAGTAACCTTTAGCAACCAGCCTTACTTTGTTTCTTGTAATTATGCCATCACTGTCAGTTTTGTTTCTGAACACCCATTTTGTACCAACAATTGATCTGCTATTTGGTCTTGGTACTAGGGTCCAGACTTTATTTCTTTCAAATTCATTTAACTCTTCCTGCATTGCTTGCACCCATTCAGCATCTTGAAGAGCTACTTCCACTTTCTTTGGTTCAGTCTGAGATATAAAGGAATGATAGAGACATTTTGTTAGATATATTTGAGATGTCATGTCCAATCTGATTTGTGTTTAGTTTTCAGAACTTAATAACAGGACATATCAGGACTTACTGAAATCAGAACTTACTGAAGTCGGAACTTAATATCAGAACTTAAGGTGTCAGAAGATATATATCAGTACTTATGTGCGGAAAGACTTTCAGATAAAGAATGCGACTGAATTACAGGAGAAGATCTGGACTAAAGCAAAAGAAGATATGCATGAAGAGTTAGAGGACTAGAAGACTTTTAGAAGATATCTAATTGATATATTTTAGGAGACAGAATTATATTCCATATCAATTAGAATATATCTTGTAACTGTGTACTATATAAACACAGCTTAGGGTTTACACTATATGTGTTATCATTATCGAGGATATTATTCTTTGTAACCTAGCAGCTCTTAGTGATATTTGTTTATCAATGAGAGAGAACAACAGTTCATATTGTAACAGAGTTTATTGAATATACTTGATCTTTGTTACATACTTGTGTTCAAATCGATTTGATTGTATAAATATTGTTCAACCCCCTTCTACAGTGTTGTGAGACCTAACAAGTGGTATCAGAGCTTTTCTGTTAACACACATACAGTAAAGATCCAAACAATCATGTCTGAAGAAACACAAACTCCAACCAAGCCCACCAAAACTCAAGATACTCAAAACACACAAATGCACAGTCGATATGAGACTATTAGGGTTACCATACTGAGAGCTTCTGAGTATCCCATATAGAAAGTGAAGATGGCTATGTTTTTGGAAGCTACAGATCCAGAATACCTTGATAGGATTAATGAAGGACCATATAAGCATACCAAGCTCTCTGTTGCAGTTGCTGATCAACCAGCAAAGTCCATACCAAAGGAGAAAGGTGATTACACAGCTGAAGACATCTCATTTATTGCCAAGGATGCAAGGGTAAGGCATTTGCTGCATAGTGCCATTGATAATGTCATGTCAAACAGGGCAATTGGATGCAAGACTGCAAAGGAGATATGGGATTCTTTGGAGACAAGATGCCAGGGAACTGATGCAATCAAAAAGAATAGGAGGACTATACTCACTCAAGAGTATGAGCACTTTGACTCAAAAGATGATGAGTCATTAGCTGACTTATATGACAGGTTTTTCAAACTCTTGAATGATCTGTCACTGGTGGACAAAGAATATGATCTTGAAGATTCAAATCTAAAATTCCTTTTAGCTCTTCCTGAAAATTGGGATTTGAAGTCTAATACCATAAGAGACAACTATGACCTTACTGAAACTACTCTTGATGAAATTTATGGTATGCTCAAGACTTATGAACTTGAGATGGATCAAAGGAGCAAGAGGCATGGAAGAAAGTCAAGGACAGTTGCTCTTAAAGCTGAGGAGGAATCTCCTAAAGTGGTTGCCTCAAAGAGGGGCAAAGGAAAGGCTCTCATCATAAAGTCTGATTCAGAAACTGAAAGTTTACCTGAAATAGATGTTGATGCAGAGATGATGCAACTGTGTGTTTTTATGGTGAAGGATATCACAAAGATAGCCTACAGGAAATTCCGAAAGGGCAAGAAGTTTTCCAGGAAAGGTGGAAGTTCTGATAAGAAAGGGTTTATAAAGTCTGAAGGCAAAGGAGGAAAGTCTGACAGAGGAGACAACTCAAATGTCAAATGCTACAATTGTGGTGAAAGAGGCCACATATGTCATGACTGCAAGAAAGGAAAAAGTGACAAAGGCAAGGCACTTGTCACAAAGAAGAAAAGTTGGACAGACACTTCAGATTCTGAAGATGAGGTGAACTATGCCTTGATGGAAAATGCTGATAGTAGTACTGATACTGCTGAATTGAAGGTACCTCAAACAACTTATGCTTTTCATACTAATGATATTACTGAGTTGAGATTATATCTTAAAACCATGTTCATTAGTTATTGAGATCAGACTTTAACATGTGAAAGCTTAACATCTAAAAATCTTGCTTTTAAAAACAGAAATGACTATTTAGAAAAGGAGTTAGTTTTTCTTCATCAAACTAAGAAAGAAAGAGATTAGGCTTTGTATGTTAGAAATGAAGTACTAAAATTGAATGAATCTCTAAAAAATGATTTAGAAAAGGAAAGAGAAATCATCAGAACTTGGACTAACTCTGGCAAAACAACTCAGGATATACTAAGTAGTGGAAACTGGAAAGAGGGTTTAGGGTATGGAGATGATAAAAGTGAGAAAGGAACTGTGAAAATTGAGCCAACTGTTGTTAAACAGACTGCTAAGCTAAAGGTAAATCATGTTAAGTTTGTAGCAAAAACTTTAAAGTCTGATTCTGAAAAGATGAAAGAGTCTAGGACAGAAGTCAAATAAAAGTCAACTTCTGACATTAAAACAGGATAAACGAGCTGAAGTTAACATAGGGTTAATGACAAAGAAGCAGTTTAACCATAAGCTGAAAGAGATTAGAAATGTGAACTAGGTAAAAGAAGCTAGGAAAAATAGGAATGGAAAGGAATGTGTGAATAATAGCAATAATTATATGCATGTTCATAATGCTCCTAGAAAGAAATGTTATAACTATGGAAACTCTAACCATCTTGCTTCTTTTTGCAGGAAAAATATAGATATAAACTCTTTACCTCCTAAATCAAGAGTTAAGAGTCAGTCTGTTAGGTTTAAACCACAAAATCCTTCTTTTCATTGTGGTAGTTTATGGCATTCCATTTATACTTGTAAGGAATATCATAGTTTGTACTATGATTATTATCAAATAAAACCTTCTTTGAAGAAAGTTAGTATTATTCCTTCTAGTGTAAAGTCTAATGTAAAGTCTGATATAAGTTCTGATAAACAGCATATTAGCATAAACTCTGAAATTAAATCTGCTGCAAATGCTAACAAACTTAAAAAGGCCAAAGGATCCAAGCAATTCTGGATCCTTAAAACTAACCAACAGTGGTCTTTGTGATTGCAGGGAAACAGGAAAAATATCCTAGTTCTGGACAGTGGATGGTCAGGACATATGACTGGAAATAAAGCCCTGCTATCAGACTTTATGGAGAAAGCTGGCCCAGGAGTTTCTTATGGAGATGACAATATGGGAAAAACTCTAGGATATAGCAATATCAATCTTGGGAATGTCATCATTGAAACAGTAGCTCTTGTCTCGGGACTTCAACACAATCTGCTAAGTGTGAGTCAAATATGTGACAGAGGTTATCATGTGGATTTCTTTGAAGAAAACTAGGAAACTGTAAGTAATTCTATAGGCAAAGTAGTTCTGAAAGGTTACAGGCATGGTAACATTTATGAAGCCAGACTTTCACCAAACTCTGATGGCTCTACAATCTGTCTGTTAAGCAGAGCATCAATTGAAGAAAGATGGAATTGGCAAAAGAGGCTCTCTCATTTAAATTTCAACAACATAAATGGGCTAGTAAAGAAAGATCTTATGAGAAGACTACCAAAATCAGTATTTTCTCCTGATGGCCTTTGTGATTCATGTCAAAAGGCAAAACAAAGAAAATCTTCATTCAAGAGCAAAACTGAATCCTCAATTCTTGAGCCTTATCACTTACTGCATGTTGATCTATTTGGCCCAGTAAATGTCATGTCAATTGCAAAGAAGAAATATGCTATGGTTATAGTGGATGAGTTCACAAGATATGCTTGGGTGTATTTCTTGCACAAGAAGAATGAAACTGCATCCACTCCAACTGATCATGTCAGACAGCTGGATAAGTTGGTCAAAGATTCTGTTAAAATAATAAGAAGTGATAATGGCATTGAGTTCAAGAATTCAATCATGGAAGAGTTCTGCAAAGAGCATGGACTTAAGCAGGAATTTTCGACACCTGGAACTCCACAGCAAAATGGAGTTATAGAAAGCAATAACAGGACTCTCATTAAAGCTGCACGAACTATGCTTGATGAAGCAAAGCTGTCAACCTACTTTTAGGCTAAAGCTGTGCAGCCTGCTTGTTTTACACAAAATGCTACACTCATAAACAAGCATGGAAAACACCATATGAGATGGTGAAGAAAAAGAAGGCAAATCTGAAATACTTTCATGTATTTGGATGTAAATGTTTTGTTCTTAAGACATCCTGAACAATTGTCAAAATTTGATCTAAAAGCTGATGAAGGAAATTTTTGTTGGATAGCCACTTTCCACAAAAGCCTTCAGAATCTACAATTTAAGAATAAGGGTTGTCGTGGAATCTATCAATGTATCTTTTGATGATAAAAAGATTACCGGACTTGAAGATTTCAATGATCATGATCAGCTGAGATTTGAAAATGAAGATTTAAATTCTGATGGCTTAAATCCTGATCCTGTAAGTTCTGACGGGTTAAATTCGGATGTCATTGAAACTGTGGTAACTACTCCTAGGGAAAATGCACCTGTTCAGGGGGAGCAAGCTGAAGATCCTACCATAACTCAAGACTCTCAAGAAGCATCAAAATATGTCACTGGCTCTTCAAGTTCTGAAACTCTGATTCTTCAAATCCTGAAGGATCCAACTCAAATTCTGAAGTCTCAGAGAGCATATCTACAGGGGGAGCATCAGAAAATGCTGATGGAGACAGCATGGATCATGGGGGAGGATCCAGTTCTAGAAATCAACTTCCATCTGCAAGGAAGTGGACCAAATCACATACACCAGACTTAATAATTGGAGATCCTGAAGTAGGTGTCAGAACTAGAATTGCAACATCAAATGAATGTCTCTATCATTCCTTTCTGTCTCAGACTAAACCAAAGAAAGTGGAAGAAGCTCTTAAAGATGCTGATTGGGTGCAAGCAATGCAGGAAGAGTTAAATGAATTTGAAAGAAATAAAGTCTGGACCCTAGTGCCAAGACCAAAGAACAGATCAATTGTTGGCACAAAATGGTGTTCAGAAACAAAACTGACAGTGATGGAATAATTACAAGAAACAAAGCAAGGCGGGTTGCTAAAGGCTACTCTCAACAGGGGGTATTGATTATGATGAAACATTTGCACCAGTTGCTAGATTGGAAGCCATAAGAATCTTTTTGGCTTATGCTGCTCACAAGAAGTTTAAAGTCTTTCAAATGGATGTGAAAAGTTCTTTTCTCAATGGAGAATTGGAAGAAGAGGTATATGTTGAACAACCTCCAGGATTTGTAGATCCAAAATTTTCAAATCATGTCTACAGACTTGACAAAGCACTTTATGGCCTTAAGCAAGCTCCAAGAGTATGGTATGAGACATTAACTCAATTCCTTCTGTAAAGTGGATTTTACAGAGGTACAATTGATAAAAAATTCTTCTACCTCAATCATGAAAAGGACTTACTTTTGGTACAGATATATGTTGATGATATCATATTTGGTTCTACAAATGCCAAACTCTGTAAAAGGTTTGCAAAGCTAATGCATTCAAGATATCAAATGAGTATGATGGTAGAACTTAGCTATTTTCTGGGACTTCAAGTCAAGCAAAATGAAGAAGGTACTTTTATCTTTCAATCTAAGTACACCAGAAATTTACTCAAGAAATTTGGAATGCAAGATTGTTCAACTGCATCCACTCCCATGGCCACTGCAGCCAAGTTAGATAAAGATACTGGAGAATCAGTAGATATTACTAACTACAGAGGTATGAATAGCTCTTTACTCTATTTAACTACAAGTAGACCTGATATCATGTATGCTACCTGTCTTTGTACAAGATTTCAGGCTGATTCAAGAGAACCTCATCTAATAGTTGTGAAAAGAATTTTCAAGTACCTCAAGGGTACAACTGATCTAGGATTGTGGTATCCTAGAGCATCAGATTTTAAGCTAATGGGTTACTCAGATGCAGATTTTGCAGGATGCAAAATAGACAGCAAAGCACTAGTGGATGCTGCCAATTTCTTTGAGGCAGATTGGTTTCTTGGTTTAGCAAGAAACAGAAATCATTTTCCATATCAACTGCAGAAGCAGAATATATTGCTGCAGGAAGCTGTTGTGCACAGATTCTTTGGATGAAGAAGCAGTTACTGGACTATGGGTTAGAATTTTCTAAAATCCTATTTACTATAATAATCAAAGTGCTATTGCTATGCAGGTAATCCAGTTCAACACTCAATGACAAATCACATCAGCATTAGGTACCATTTCATAAGGGAACATGTGATGGAAGGTACAATGCAATTGCATTTTGTTCCAACAGATCAACAACTAGCAGATATCTTCACAAAACCACTATGTGAAGCTACTTTTACAAGACTGGTAAATGAACTTGGAATGGTTTCAGGTTCTTTCTCAAAATCTGCTTAGTTTTTGTTCTCATGCATCAGACTTTGTGATCAATGTTTACAGATTTTCTTATCTCTATGTAATATGTGCTTAAATTGTAATATATTAAATATTGATTGTTATCTGATGTGATTTTATATACTCTGATAGTGTTTTGAATATTCTGTGACTATTCAATCCAATGAGGATTACTGTGCTAGATGTTAACCTAGTAGTCTTTAACATACAAGAAATCCCATGTTTGAATTAGTTGTTTATGTGGAAATTCATTAACACAAGCAAATTCTGATCTTGAGTTTAGTCAAATTTACTTTGTGTATCTTATTACTAAGTCACAAACTAGATTCTTGCTTCTTATCTGTCAAATTCTGATGTCAGTAAATCTTAAGATGAATAGCATGCTGGATAAGCCTCACTTATCTGAAGAAAAGAAAAGAAAAGAAAATCAAACTCAAGTACTCCTTTCAGATTTAGAGTAAATATATGAACGGGAAGACCCAAGTGCATTGTTGGTATTAAGTTATATGCATTAGAAAAGCAAATAATTTTTCTTGGTGACTTTTCACATTCTCTGATTATTGGAGAAATACTCTGATTCTAGCATAAATTCTGATAGCAGTTATGACTCACTTACATTGAGAAGCCACTGTAAAAAGAATGTCAAAAGATGCATAAAATGAGCACAAACAGTTGAGGTGGACTCTTGCATAAATTTATTCTATAGTAGACTTCATTATTAAAGACAGATTTTAAGCATTTCTCTTAGTTATGCCTTATTTCTAACATGTACTGAAGTTTATCAGACTTTAATCTTTATCTAATATTTTGCTAATGCACACACTCTCACTCCATATGAATGATAAAAATTACTCTGGTGATTAAGTTGTTTATGAAGAACAGTTAAGTGTCATTTGCATAAATTTTGAGGACAAGTTCTGATGATTAAACTCTGAAGAAACAAGTCGGTATCTCTATAAAGAATCACATAAACAAGTATTCACTTTTTGAGTACAGAAGTCATGTTCTGATGACCGTTAAATTCTGATAATAGTTAAGTTCTGATACAAATCCTGATGGAAACTCTGATGCTTACGTGGCATTATTTATATACTTGACTTATTTATGGTAAATAATGTAACGGACATATTTTATCAGAATATATTTATGTGAGATAAAAACAGTCATAATCATTTGATTAGTGGGAAACATGTTTTCCTTGAAAAACTGCATTTGGACAATAATTACTGCTTATTTCTCGTGCCTACCAACTACTGCTTTAACTATTTACTGGCTGACAGGTGTAAAGTTTTTGTTTTACTTCCAAAGAGAGCTGTTGAGTGGAGAGAGTATATATATGGGAGTTAAAAGATTTTATAATCTTTTACCTACTTTATAATTCTTTTCTTATCTCTATTATTCTCTCTCTCTTACTAATATTATCTGAAGCTCTATTTCTCACAGGCATTTTATCAAACACCTTCTCTACACACAATTTTCTCACTTATTTCTCTACAGAAATGGCACCAAAAGATCTGATTTATGATGGAGCCAAGTTTGTTCCTAATAACTACATGGCTATTCTTCCTAAGGATGAAGCTCCATTAGAACTTCACTTCATCCAAGATTTTTTATCTCGAAGTGAAATTGGGTATGCATTAACCCAACCAAAAGAACTCTCAGGATCTCTAGTACTGGAGTTTTGGAGGAGTGGTGTATATGATGATGGTGGTTCAAAAGGATCCCCTAGTATTATTTTCACAACATGGGAGGATGAACATGTGGTGATTGTGTCTACAATTCGCCAAGCTCTACATCTTCCAGAAGACTGCACTTTTAATGCAACAGTTGAGGAACCACCTCTTCAACAAATGATGGCCAATCTTGGCTATGAGAAAAGTTTGACAAGGCTTGGACAATTGAAGAGGCCCCACATCAGGAGGGAGTAGAGTTTCTTTTTCGACTGCATCATAAAGGCATTTGCCAACAAGTGCTCCAATTTTGATGTTATACCCATACTGTGTCAGCAAATCGGGTATGCTCTCTTAAATCAAACACATTTTGATTATGCAAGTGTTGTTTTAGGATTCATAGGTGATAGGGTGATAGAAGATAGAAACACAGTTTATTTTGCTAGATTCTGTCAGCTTATATACAGTTTATGTTGCTCTGATACACCCCAACTAGCTAGTGAGTTGATTGAACCCTTTAAACTTGCTAAAAGGGCCTTCACTGACTTATTATCTACTGATAATAAGAAGAATGTACTAAGACCCCTCCAAATTCCCATATCTATGAAACAAGTCTTAGTAAACTCTGATCCTCACAAATACAGTGCTATATATCCTGATGTACAACCAACTCAACTTCCATCAGAACCTACCACTACTATACAAACAGATCAAACTTCTCAACCTCAACCACAACCAACTATCAGAACATACTTCCAACCAGCTCAATCCTCACAACAACCATCAATACCTACCATCAGAACTTCATCCTCTAGGCCTAAAAAAGCAAAGTCTCTTCCTAAGTCTCCACCAAGGAGAAGAAGGATGATTCTTAGGGATGAATCTGATGAAGAAGAGGAGCAAGTCCAGGTTCATGCATCAGAATCTGTGACAGTTGAAGCTAAAAATCTGATTTTTCAGAAGACAGTAGAAGCTGCAGGGTCAACCCATCAGAAAAATACTGAAGCTGAGGGTTCTGATAATTTGAAGAGGAAAAGAACTGTAAATTCTGATGCTGCTCAAGCAACTCCTTCACTATCAAGGAGATTAAAGAAAATAAGGGCAGGAAGGCATATGGCTAAGCCTTTATCTGAGGATACTGAAGAAGCTGAGGAAGGGGATCAGGAATCTCTGATCTCAAAGCCAATAGTAATTAAATCTTTGCCACCCCCAACTCAGGCTGAAGACAATGTTCAGGATACAGCGATCACACCTCATGTCTCTCCTCTTCATGACAATGTTATAATTGAAGATTCAGGATTAAGACCTGAAATTGACATCCATAGGATGCAAATTCCAACTGTTCTTTATCTAGAAGCTCTATCAGCAACTCAGCCATCTACAGTTAATTCTCCAATCTTACAGGCTGAGATACCATCTACACCAATTCTAGATCAGGAACCTGGAGATCAGAATTTAGATGGAGTTGTTCCAGAATCTCCTATAGCCTCACACACTCTTGTGTTATCAGAGGATAATGAGTCTTCTTCAAGTTTTGGGGACAGTGTTTCAGTAGATACTCTAGCTCCCATTCTTGGAAAGGAGGCACTTATTGAAAAGTTTGTTGAGCAAGCTGCTCCTGTTCCTTGGGAAGAAACTCACAGAGGTGTTGAGTGGACCAAGAAGTGGAATGAATCTGATTTCATTCCAAGCTCTAAAGTTCTGTCAGAATATATTGCCAGAGCTGAAGTGCTGATGACAAATTCTGATTTGAAGCACCAACTCAAGGTCACTGCTCTAAGTATCAAGTCTCTTCAAGGTCAACACTCTACAACTCATGAAAAGGTTGACAAACTTCTTGAAAAAGCTGAAAAGCTAGATATGGAGATTAAGCTAAATAAAAAGAGGTTTATCAGACTTATTTCTGAGAAAGTTGAAGCCATTGAGAAGGTTCAAGCTTCTCAAAAAGCTCAATTGGATGAGATTCAATCTTCAGTAGAACTTCTTCTCTCTCTCCTACTACCAGATGATACCAAAAAGGGGGAGAAGGTAGTTAAGTCCAAATGCTCACATACTCAAATAGTGAAGAAGAAGGATGACAAAGGTGATGACCAGGGAAACTCTGATAAGAGTAGAGGTCAAGCAAAAGTTCAAGGAAAATCTTCACAGAAAGTAAGAGTTCAAGGAAAAGTTCAAGTAATTTCTGATATTAGCAAATCTTCAACACAGAACAAGTCAAGTTCTGATGTTGTGAATGCTAAAAGTCTGATATAAAGTTCTGATAAGCAAAGTCTGATGACAAAGCCTGATGTTCTGATTCAAGGTGGAAGTCAAGACTCTCAGAAGTTTCTGCAAACTCTGAAGCTCAAGGGAAAGCAGACTACTGTCTACTAGAAGGATCCTAAAATACAGACACTTGATGAAGAGATTTCTAGAAGATTGTTCTCAAACATAATCCTAGAATGGATTTGGAAACTCTCAAGAAGGAAGAAGCTAGATTTAAAGCTGAGAAGACAAATCTAAAGTCTAAAGCTTCTGTTGCAAAGAAACCTCTGAGGCCTAAGGTAAAAGGCATTGTGATCAAGGAAAAATCAAATTTTGAGGCTTCAAAGCCCAATACAAGATCACAGATTGATCCCAAAGATAAAGGGAAAGGAAAAGTTGATGATGAACCAAGAAAGCCATAGGAGATGAAGATTCCTCAAATCCTGATGAAACCTGTGTGCAAAATGGTTCAAGTTTATGATGATACTGCTGTTGAAGATGAAACTGTTCAAATTCTGAAAAGAAGGAAGATAACTGAAGAATCCAAGACAACCCCAGACAAAGCTCAAGTTGTTCAGAATGAAGAACTACAAGCAATAGAAGAAACAACAAATTCTGGTCAAGTCATCAAGAAATCAACCTCTAACAGTGCTCAAGTTGATTTAGACAAGATGAAAGTTACTGATAAGAAGAAACTCCTATGGAAGAATGTCAAACCATCAGATCCAAAGAAAAGCCAATTGTTATCTGATTTCATGACTGTTGTATTGAAAGCCAGAGAAGCAAGAGACAGATCTGGACTAGGTTCTGATGAAGCTAAGATCAAGACAGGAGTTGAAGTGCTTACTATTAACTGATAAACTCTTGAAGATGTTACACGGAAACACCTTGATAAGGTTATATCTGTTCAAGTGGTACTGGATGCTCATGATAAGCATAATGTCAAAGAAAATCTGTATCTATTTCTTGAAGATGCAAGAACATATCAAATGTTAGAATCAGATGTGCTGAACAAATCTCTGAAAGAACTTCAATTCTTTCATTATCTTTTAGAGATAAAGTCTGAGATTACCAGGAGATGGTCAAATTTCATTATGAAGACCATAAGAGATAAAGCAAGAATTTCTGGTTCAAGGGTTACAGAATTCATTCCAAACATAGTTGAAGATGATGGAAGTGAAATTCCAATGAAGAAGGATTCTGCTAAACTTGAAATCATTCTAAAAGAGAAATGTCTGTGCTACAATGAAGACTCTTCTCATTCAAGGGTGATCAGACCTGTTGATGGTTTGAAAAGAAACCATATCTCAACACTTAGGACTACAATCTACCATATTGGAAGTCAGAATGAAGAATTGAAGCAAGTCAAATCCACACTATCTCAAGTCCTGAGGAATAAAGAAGAAAAGCTGATATCAAACTTTGTTAAGAATCATTTTGGATTCAGATTGACTCAGTGAGATTGGTAAAAGCTACCAGGACTATAAGTTGTAGTTAGTTGTCTTATTAAACTCTTATTGCATTTGTACTTAAAATGTTTTTGACATCATCAAATCTATTAACTTGTATATTTTTCATAATTTATAAGTTGGGGGAGATTGTTAGATATATTTGAGATGTCATGTCCAATCTGATTTGTGTTAAGTTTTCAGGACTTAACAACAGGACATATGAGGACTTACTAAAATCAGAACTTACTAAAGTTAGAACTTAATATCAGAACTTAAGGTGTCAGAAGATATATATCAGTACTTAAGTGCGGGAAGACTTTCGGATAAGGAATGCAGCTGATTTACAGGAGAAGATCTGGACTAAAGCAAAAGAAGATATGCATGAAGAGTTAGAGGACTAGAAGACTTGTAGAAGATATCTAATTGATATATTTTAGGAGACAAAATTATATTCCATATCAATTAGAATATATCTTGTAACTGTGTACTATATAAACACAGCTTAGGGTTTACACTATATGTGTTATCATTATCGAGAATATTATTCTTTGTAACCTAGCAGCTCTTAGTGATATTTGTTCATCACTGAGAGAGAACAACAGTTCATATTGTAACAGAGTTTATTGAATATACTTGATCTTTGTTACATACTTGTGTTCAAATCGATTTGATTGTATAAATATTGTATTCAACCCCCTTCTACAGTGTTGTGTGACCTAACCCATTCATTTGTTGTTGATGTTCTAGTTCTGACACCTGCTTCAGGATCTCCAATTATTAAGTCAGGTGTGTGTGATTCAGTCCACTTCCTTGCAGATGGAAGTTGATCTCTAGAATTGGATCCTCCCCCATGATCCATGTTGTCTCCATCTGCATTTTCTGATGCTCCCCCTGAAGTTATGCTCTCTGAGATTCCAGAATTTGAGTTGGATCCTTCAGGAATTGAAGAATTAGAGTTTCCAGAATTGTCAGAATTTGACTCATCAGGACTTGATGAAGTAGAAATTGAAGAGCAAGTGACTGGTTTTGATGCTTCTTGAGAGTCTTGAGATGTGGTATGATCATCAGCTTGCTCCCCCTGAACAGGTGCATTTTTTTTGGAGCAGTTACCACAGTTTCAATGACATCAGAACTTAACCCGTCAGAACTTACAGGATCAGGATTTAGGTCATCAGAATTTACAGAATCAGAATTTACATCTTCATTTTCAAATCTCAACTGATTATGATCATTGAAATCTTCAAGTCCAGTAATCTTTTTATCATCAAAAGATGCATTGATAGATTCCATGACAACCCTTGTTCTTAAATTGTAGACTCTGAAGGCTTTTGTGGAAAGTAAATATCCAACAAAAATTCCTTCATCAGCTTTTAGATCAAATTTTGACAGATGTTCAGGATGAGTCTAAAGAACAAAACACTTGCATCCAAATACATGAAAATATTTCAGATTTGGCTTCTTTTTCTTCAACATCTCATATGGTGTTTTTCCATGCTTGTTTATGAGTGTAGCATTCTATGTAAAATAAGCAGTCTGCACAGCTTCAGCCCAAAAATAGGTTGGTAGCTTTGCTTTATCAAGCATAGTTCATGCAGCTTCAATAAGAGTCATGTTCTTTCTTTCTACAACTCCATTTTCCTGTGGAGTTCCAGGTGCAGAAAATTCCTGCTTTATTCCATTCTCTTTGCAAAACTCTTCCATGATTGACTTCTTTAACTCAGTGCCATTATCACTTCTTATTATTTTAACAGAATCTTTGACTAACTTGTCCAGCTGTCTGACATGATCAGTTAGAGTAGATGCAGTTTCATTCTTCTTGTGCAAGAAATACACCCAAGTGTATCTTGTGAACTCATCCACTATAACCATAGCATATTTCTTCTTTGTAGTAGACATGACATTGACTGGACCAAATAGATCAACATGCAGTAAGTGATAAGGCTCAAGAATTGAGGATTCAGTTTTGCTCTTGAATGAAGATTTTCTTTGTTTTACCTTTTGACATGAGTCACAAAGACCATTAGGAGAAATTATTGATTTTGGCAGTCCTCTCATAAGATCTTTCTTTACTAGCTCATTTATGTTGTTGAAATTTAAATGAGAGAGTCTCTTGTGCCAATTCCAGCTTTCTTCAATTGATGCTCTGCTTAACAAACAGATTGCAGAACCATCATAATTTGTTGAAAGTCTAGCTTCATATATGTTACCATGTTTGTAACCTTTCAGAACCACTTTGCCTGTAGAATTACTTACAACTTCACAGTATTCTTCAAAACAATCCACATGATAACCTCTATCACAGATTTGACTCACACTTAGCAGATTGTGTTTAAGTCCTGAGACAAGAGCTACTGATTCAATTATAACATTCCCAAGATTGATATTGCCATATCCCAGAGTGTTTCCCATGTTTCCATCTCCATAAGAAACTCCTCGGCCATCTTTCTCCACAAAGTCTGATAGCAGGGCTTTATTTCCGGTCATATGTCGTGAACATCCACTGTCCAGAACCAGGATGTTTTTCCGGTTACCCTGCAATCACAAAGACCACTATTGGTTAGTTTTAAGGACCCAGACTTGCTTAGATCCTTTGGCCTTGTTAAGTTTGTTAGCATTTGCAGCGGATTTAGATTCAGAGTTTATGCTAACATGCTTTTTATCAGACTTTATATCAGACTTTGCATCAGAATTTACACTAAAAGGAATTACACTAACTTTCGTTAAAGAAGGTTTTATTTCACAATAATCATAGTACAAACTATGATATTCCTTTACAAGTATAAATAGAATGCCATAAACTTCCACAGTGAAAACAAGGATTTGGTGGTTTAAACCTAACAGACTGACTCTTAACTCCTGATCTAGGAGGTAAAGAGTTTATATCTTTATTTTTCCTGCAAAAAGAAGCAAGATGGTTAGAGTTTCCACAATTATAGCATTTCTTTCTAGGAGCATTAGGAACAGGCATATAATTATTACTTTTATTCACACCTTCCTTTCCATTCCTATTTTTCCTAGCTTCCTTTATCTTGTTCATACTTTTAATCTCTTTCAGCTTATACTTAAGCTGCTTCTTTGTCATTAAGCCAATGTTTACTAAAGCTGGTTTATCCTTTTTTAATTTGTCAGAAGTTGACTTTTCTTTGAATTCTGTTTTAGAGTCTTTCATCTTTTCAGAATCAGACACAACAGTTTTTGCAACAAATTTAACAGAATTTACCTTTGGCTTAATTGGCAAAGTCCCTTTCTCACTTTTACCATCTTTATAACCTAACCCCTCTTTCCAGTTTCCACTACTTAGAATATTCTGAGTTGCTTTGCCTGAGTTAGTCCAAGTCCTGATGATTTCTCTTTCTTTTTCTAATTCAGTCTTTAGATAATCATTATGTTTAAGCAAATCATTCTTAACATACACAGCATTATCTCTCTCTGTCTGAATAGTGTTCATCTTGACGAACTCTTCTTCAAGATAGCTATTTCTATTTTTGTACTTTAGATTTTCAGATTTTAATCTTTCATTCTCTAAAGTTTGATCTCTATAGCTAATATAAATGTTTTTCAGAAATAATCTCAACTTAGTAATATCTTCTATATCAAAAGCAAGAGTTGATAGAGGTGCCTCTAGTTTAGCAGCATCAGAATTGCTATCAGCATTTGCCATTAAGGCATAGTTGACCTCTTCTTCAGATTCTGAAGTGTCTGCCCAGTTTTTCTTCTTTGTGATAAGAGCCTGGCCTTTATCACCTTTTCTTTTCTTGCAATCATGAGAGATGTGGCCTCTTTCTCCATAATTGCAGCATTTGACATTTGAGTTGTCTCCTCTTTCAGACTTTCCTCCTTTGCCTTCAGACTTTCTGAACCCTTTCTTGTTAGAAATTCCACCTTTCCTGGAAAACTTCTTACCCTCTCTGAATTTCTTGTAGGCTATCTTTGTGATACCGTTCACCATAAGAGCACATAGTTGTATCATCTCTGCATCAACATCCACTTCAGATAAATTTTCAGGTTTTGAATCATCATCATCGATATCTGATGACTCTGAATTAGACTGTATGATGAGAGCCTTTCCTTTTGGCTTCCTAGAGACAATTGGCTTTTCTTCAGCCTTTAAAGCAACTGTCTTAGACTTCCCTCCATGCCTCTTCTTTCTTTGCTCCATCTCAAGTTCATGAGTCTTGAGCATCCCATAGATTTCATCAAGAGACATATAGCAAGTTCATAGTTGTCTCTTATTGTAGTAGCTTTCAAATCCCACTTTTCAGGAAAAGCTAGTAGGAATTTCAGATTTGAATCTTCTGTATCATATTCCTTATCCACTAGTGACAGATCATTCAACAGCTTTGTGAATCTGTCATATGTCTCAGTTAGTGACTCGTCAGATTTTGAGTCAAAGTGCTCATACTCCTGTGTGAGTATTGTCTTCCTGTTCTTTTTGATGGCATTGGTTCCTTGACATCTCACTTCCAATGCATCCAAGATTTCTTTTGTAGTCTTGCATCCAATCACCCTGTTTGACATGACATTGTCAATTGCACTATGAAGCAAGTGTCTTACTTTTGCATCCTTGCCTAGTGAAGAGATGTCTTCAGACAAGTGTTTGAGCTAGGTATCCAGGTTGAAATGGAATAGACTAGCAGATGATGTTTGGCTTGGTTGTCTTAATAGTTTGTAAAAAAGTTTAAACTTCAGTTGTAAGATAAATAAACTGGGATTTGGTACGTTTGTGTAATAAATAAGATTGTGGCTTGTGGACATACTTTAAACTACGTCGATCCATGGATTATGGTAAGTAGGGTCATTTCATATATATTATTATATTCATAATAGGTTTAAATATGGTGTGTATGTGTGTTATGGGCCCCAAACTTCTGACCCGGGTTTGGAGGGCGTTATAGTTTGGTATCAGAGCTACGGTTTAAAGTCATTGCCACAAGTCTAGATTGTCGGGAAGGGGTAGAGGGTAAAGATTTGTATTAGGAAATAGAGAAATAGAACGTCAAGAAGTTGAATATGACTAAATATTAGGTTTTAGTATGATTCGTGCCGAGATTCGAGATTCTTATCTAGCAACGTGATTTTCAGATAGCAGCGATGGCAGAATCCTTTATTTCGATATCATCTAATTACTCGGAGCCTTTCGTCGGAGGACCGTCGTCTAATACACGTCCTGCTTTTCTGCCGGTGTCAGCCATAATACTTGTTGCGACGGATGCACCAATGCGAACTATTCTACCTCCAAGTGTGAGACCACCTATTCAAGGACCTCCACCTGCTGATTCTACCAAACATTCCGCTGCGGGTGCGTCTTAGGATTCTGTTAATCTCATTATAAATCAGATTTTCTCCTTCCCTATTTGTGAATTTTTCTCTCTAAATATTGTTTCTTTCCTCGGTGATTCTATCCGATGATTGGGGTAAACAATGCATATGCGTTAACTATTTGTCTATATGACAAAAGGGTCTGGTGGGACGCCATCGAATTATATGTTGTGAACTATGCGGTACTAAGACTAGCCATCTTACGTACTTGTATGGTTGCTCTCACTCATACCTACATCTTCTTCACTATTCCTTCTTATTCGATTTCCTTGATTTTGAAATTTCATTTGGTATTCTATGATAATGAATTTCTTCAGTAATCTCTAGTATGAGGGTCTTCTTTTGGAGCGAGAAGCCCTATAGGGCATAAGTCCCGGTTCTACAACATATTATCAGGACTATGGATGTCGGTGGGAATGTGAAGGAATTTCGGAATGAGATTCAGGTGACCCGGAGAGTACTTGATACTAGACGACGGAGATGATGTGACAACTGATATATGTATAATATTGTGCAATATGTAAGATCAGACTTTTTGTGGGAATATAAATAAACAAGACTTGCTGACTAATGGATACACCTATTGTACCTTTGCCTTCAATAAAATGTTTCGCGCTTGTACCACCAAACTTTGATATACACCAGTACCTTTCCTTTCCAGTATGGTCATCTACTTTACTATACCTGTTTTATTTTATTGCACCAGTTATAAAACTCTTGTGATAACCTGTATTTTTCCCCTCACTATTTTTATTTTGTAAAGAAGCATGCAATTTATTTAGTTCGACTATTGAAAATATTTTTAAAAAGAGATATTTCTGTTTTACAAAAATCTTTTCAGAAAAAGGGATTTGATTTATAGGCTAAATAAGTTGTTTGATTATGTCAAAAGCGGATTTCGATCTGTAAAAAAGGGGTATTAAGTGACGCCTCTTGACAATGCTCCCCCCGATCTGGGAATCATTTGATTATCGATTATTGATTTGAAATATTTAATTTAAAAGGAAGAATCTCTTTATAATATGATTATGTTTGTAACATAATATAATCCCTCTAAAATTAAATAATATCAAGTAGTAATTGACCAATGACACAACGGGCTTGTGTCGGCAGATCCAGTGTTAGGGCGCAAACACTCGCTAATATTCACGCAAGTATATGCGTTCGCAAGTAATATTGAATACTTTCTAGTTCGTTCCCACAGTGACTCAGACTAATTATATTCAATTAACACTCACTCACCAATGTATAATTACTTCTCAATGTCAAGACAATAACACTTAAATTTGATTAACTAATTATTAACTACAATTAACTACGAGAATTAAGCACTTAATTGACACTTGAATTAACAATATTAAACACTCATGAGATCACAACTTCATTACTACTTCCTTCAATAGTTATTGTTATTACCCTTAGCATGTAACATTGATGATATTAATCGAACAACACGAAACTGATAAAAGCCAACTTTCATTGTACTAATACCATTCTACCAAGCATCCACAATTAAGATAGAAGTTGAATAGCCATCAATTATGTTGAGACCCTATATGTCTACAGAATTTGACAACATAATGATTTAAGCACAAGTTATTCCTTATGATTACACAGGGCAAGTAAAACGGTTAGAGATACCCACTAATCATGCATACACATACATGAACCTATGCTAGCATGGCAAGTTCTAAACCTCAAGATCCACCTTCGCTTCACAAGAGATTAACACCATATCTTATATGTTCGCGACGCACATAAGACGAATAAGCACAACCAATAATAGATATCATACAATCATCACACACTAAGGTTTTAACAACTAACTAAAGAATTCCATAGTAAATCCATTACGACCCCATGATCACAATTAGCCCATGATTGAACTCATCGTCACCATGGGTTCATACGAAAACATGATAATAACACACGAGAATAATAACTAAAATTACTTATATTAAACCTGAGTACATCACAAGAGTAAATAGGTTCAAAGTAAAGAAAACTAGCATCCAACATTATAATGAAATAAAGAATCACAAGAAAATATGCTTCCTCTTCGTTGCGATGTGCTAAAACGGTCTTCTTCCTTATCTCCTCGCTCCTTGATTAATACTACGATTCAACATTATGTGAAACGTCTCTGAAAACTACTTATATAGGAGTCCCACAAAACCCAGTTATCTCAGAAGTTCGAAGCTCAACAGAATTAGGAGTCTAAAAATAATAATTTAAATTTACATCCCTGAGCGGCCGCTCAGCAATCCTGCGTGGGCGCTCAGCAGAGCTGAGTGGGCGCTCAGACCCCTTCTGGAAAAAACTCTGTTTTTGCTCCCGTTCTTTGATGCATTCTTCTCCTATCTTCCCACATGCAATGCCAAACACATGCCAAGGCTTATTCTTGATGAAATCTCTCCACAAATGCAAGTAATACCCTGAAATGCACAAATACTAGAAAAACGCATCAAATACACAAAATACTTGATTTCGAGACTTCAATTCAAGCCATTATAAGACGTTCTAAGTGGTATAAAATGTCACTTATCATCCAGCTCTTATGGACTTTTCTCGGCCTAAAATTGAAGACATTCAGTCAAGCATCCTTCATCCGGCTATTCAGGCTAACACTTTTGAAATCAAGCCGGGAACTATTCAGATGGTGCAGAATTCTGTTTCTTTCGGAGGTGCTGCAACTGAAGACCCCAACATGCACATCAGGAATTTTGTCGAGATTTGTAGTACTTTCAAATATAATGGTGTGACTGATGAGGCTATCAAGCTGAGGCTTTTCCCATTCTCTCTGAGGGATAAAGCTAAGGACTGGTTACATTCTGAACCAGCTGGGTCTATCACTACTTGGCAAGATCTTGCGCAAAAGTTTCTGGTAAAGTTCTATCCAATGGCAAAGACTGCAGCTATGAGGAGTGCTCTTACTCAGTTTGTGCAGCAACCAAGAGAATCTATGTGCGAAGCTTGGGAGCGCTACAAGGAGATGTTGAGAAAGTATCCACATCATGGTATGCCTGACTGGATGGTGATCACTGGTTTCTATAATGGTTTGGGGTCCCAATCTCGGCCCATGCTCGATGCAGCAGCTGGAGGCGCCTTGTGGGCCAAAAGCTATATTGAGGCTTATAATCTTATTGAAACTATGGATGCAAATGAGCATCAAAACCCAACTCAAAGGATGATGCCTGGGAAGGTAGTAGGTATTCTGGAAGTTGATGCAGCTACAACTATTGTAGTGCAGCTCCAAGCGCTGTCTATGAAGGTCAATTCTTTAGCCACCTATGGAGTCAATCAGATAGCTATGGTCTGTGAGCTTTGTGCAGGTTCTCATGCTACGGATCAGTGTTCTCTTGTTAATGAATCTGTTCAGTATGTGAACAATTATCAGCGATCGTAGCAGCCTGTGCCATCCACTTATCATCCTAACAACAGAAATCATCCCAATTTCAGCTGAAGCAATACTCAGAATGCTATTCAGCAACCATATCAGCAAGGTGTAAGTAAACAGTTTAATCCACCTGGATTCCAGCAACCACAGCAGTATGCTCAAAGGCAATCATATCCTCAACAAGGAGGTGCTGCTCCACCTTCTAGTGCTGATTTCGAGGAACTCAAGCTTTTGTACAAAAGTCAGGTTGTTTCTATCAAGACCTTGGAAAATCAAATCGGTCAAATAGCCAATGCAGTGCTCAATCGTCAACCTGGCACACTTCCCAGTGATACTGAAGTGCTAGGCAGGATGGAAGCTAAAGAGCAAGTCAAGGCTATTACCTTAAGGTCTGGAAAAGTTGCTGATGCTGAAAAAGCAAAAGACGGAGAAGCTGAAGTTAGTGATGAAGAAGAGAAGCAAAAGGAGAAAGCGGCGGAACCAAGGAAGACTACTGTTGAACACACTCTGCCTGAGGGTAATACAGGGGAGAAACAGCTCTATCCTCCACCACCTTTCCCTAAGAGATTGCAACAACAAAAACTGGATAAGCAGTTCGGTAAGTTTCTAGAGGTCTTCAAGAAACTTCACATCAATATACCTTTCGCTGAGGCTCTGGAGCAAATGCCTAGTTATGCGAAATTCATGAAGAGTATTCTTTCAAGGAAGGTGAAACCGGATGACCTTGAGACCGTTGGTCTAATGGAAGAGTGCAGTGCTGTACTGTAACATAAATTACCTCCAAAGCTTAAAGATCTAGGTAGCTTCACCATTCCTTGCACCATTGTCTTTTGATAATGCCTGTGCGATTTGGGAGAAAGCATCAATCTAATGCCGTTGTCTATCTTCAAAAAGTTGAATTTGCCTGATCCAAAGCCCACCTACATGTCTCTACAATTGGATGATCGTTCTATTACATATCCACAAGGCATAGTAGAGGATGTGTTAGTAAAGGTGGATAAGCTCTTCTTCCCTGCAGACTTTGTCATTTTGGATTTCGAGGAAGATAAGAAGATCCCCATAATCTTGGGAAGACCTTTCTTGGCTACAGGCTGTACCTTAATAGATATGTAGAAAGGTGAACTTACTACGAGGGTGCAGGATCAGGATGTGACATTCAATGTATTCAAAGCGATGAAATTCCCTACAGAAGATGAGGAGTGCTTAAAGGTGGATTTGATTGATTCTGCGGTAACTTCAGAACTTGATCATATGCTAATGTCTGACGCATTAGAGAAATCCTTAGTGGGGGAGTTTGACAGTGATGATGAGGATGGAAATGAGCAACTACAATATTTAAATGCTTCTCCTTGGAGGCAAAAGCTAGACATGCCATTTGAATCTCTTGGTACTTCTGACCTCAAAAATGCTGAAGGAAAGCTCAAACCATCTATTGAGGAAGCACCTACTTTGGAGCTTAAACCATTGCCTGAACACTTGAGGTATGCCTTTTTAGGTGATCCATCTACTTTACATGTTATTATTGCATCTAACCTTTCAGGTAGTGAGGACGACAAGCTCTTGAGGATTTTGAGAGAATTCAAATCGGCTATTGGATGGACTATAGAATATATCAAAGGGAGCAGCCCTTCGTATTGCATGCATAAAATTCTGCTAAAAGAAGGTAGTAAGCCAACTGTTGAGCAACAGCGATGACTTAATCCTATCATGAAAGAAGTGGCGAAGAAAGAAATTCTGAAGTGGCTGGATGCAAGAATTATATATCCTATTTCTGACAGTTCTTGGGTGAGCCCCGTGCAATGTGTACCTAAGAAAGGAGGTATTACTGTGGTAGCAAATGAGAAGAATGAGCTCATTCCCACTCGAACAGTCACATGATGGAGGGTATGCATGGATTACAGAAAGTTGAACAAGGCCACGAGAAAGAATCACTTCCCTCTTCCATTTATTGATCAGATGCTTGACTGGTTGGCCGGTCATGAGTATTATTATCTTCTGGATGGCTATTCGGGGTATAATCAGATTTGCATTGCACCAGAGGATCAAGAAAAGACTACCTTCACTTGTCCATTTGGCACGTTCACTTTTCACAGAGTTTCGTTTGGCTTATGTGGCGCACCTGCCACTTTTCAGAGATGTATGATGGCTATATTCTTTGATATGATTGGAAATAATGTCGAAGTGTTCATGGACGACTTCTCCGTCTTTGGACATTCGTATGATGAATGTTTGAATAATCTTCGTGCGGTGCTCAAAAGGTGTGTGGAAACTAATTTGGTGCTCAATTGGGAAAAATGTCACTTTATGGTGCGTGAAGGCATTATTCTTGGGCATAAGGTCTCTAGCAAGGGTCTTGAAGTGGACAAAGCCAAGGTGGGAGTCATTGAAATTCTTCCACCCCCTATTTCTGTGAAAGGAATCCGTAGTTTTCTTGGTCATGCGGGTTTTTATCGGCGTTTCATTAAGGATTTCTCGAAGATATCTAAGCCGTTGTGCAACTTGCTCGAGAAGGATGTGCATTTAAAATTTGATGATGAATGTTTGGCGGCATTCGAGACTCTCAAGAAGAGTTTGATAACTGCACCAGTTATTACGGCACCTGATTGGACAAAGCCTTTTGAGATGATGTGTGATGCGAGTGATTATGCGGTGGGAGCAGTTTTTGGGAAGTGCAAGAATAATCTTTTTCATGTGGTCTACTATGCTAGTAAGACTCTAAATGGAGCTCAAATGAACTACACCACTACTGAGAAGGAGCTTTTGGCTATAGTCTTTGGTTTCGAAAAATTTCGATCTTATCTGCTTGGGATAAAGGTGACAGTATTCACTGATCATGAGGCCATTCGCTATTTGGTTTCCAAGAAGGATTTGAAGCCTAGACTTATTTGTTGGGTGCTCTTGCTACAGGAATTTGAGTTAGAGATCAAGGATCGAAAAGGTATTGAGAATCAAGTAGCTGACCATCTCTCTAGATTGGAGAATCTCGATTCTACTTCGCATGATAAGATATTGATCAACGAATCTTTTCCGGATGAGCAGTTGTTCGCAGTTCAGGAGGAAGAGCCATGGTTCGCAGATATTGTGAACTATCTTGTCAGCAATATAATGCCTCCTAATATGAATACAGCTCAAAAGAAGAAGTTTTTGCATGAGGTGAAGTGGTGCATGTGGGATGAACCGTATTTGTTTAGACAAGGAGCTGACCAGATCATCAGGAGATGGATCCCATTCTGTAAGACGGAGGGGATATTACGAGACTGCCACTCCATGGTTTATGGTGGACATTATGGTGGTGAAAAGACAGCAGCTCGTATTCTACAAGCAGGTTTTTTCTGGCCTACTTTGTTTAAGGATGCACATCAGTTCATTTTAAGGTGAGATCGTTGCCAAAGAGTGGGGAATCTTATGAGGAAGGATGAGATGCCGTTAAATGTGATGCTTGAAGTCGAGGTCTTTGATGTTTGGGGAATCGATTTCATGGGACCATTTGTCTCGTCCTGTAATAATCAGTACATCTTGATGGCAGTCGATTATGTCTCAAAATGGGTAGAAGTCAAGGCTCTACCAACGAATGATGCAAAGGTAGTGTTGAATTTTCTTCATAAGCAGATTTTCACAAGGTTTGGAACGCCACGAGTAATCATAAGTGATGAGGGGTCGCATTTCTGCAACTGTAAGTTCACTTCTATGGTGCAGCGCTATAATGTGAATCATCGTGTTGCTACTGCCTATCATCCGCAAACAAATGGTCAAGCGGAAGTGTCTAATAGAGAGATCAAGCGCATTCTAGAGAAAGTTTTTTGTCCGTCAAGGAAGGATTGGTCTTTAAAGCTCGATGAAGCAGTTTGGGCTTATAGAACAGCATACAAGACTCCACTTGGGATGTCCCTATTTCAACTTGTTTATGGTAAGGGATGTCATTTACCTATGGAGCTTGAGCATAAGGCTTATTGGGCGTTGAAGAAGTTGAACCTTGACCTAGATGCAGCTGGGAAGAAGCGAATGCTTCAGTTAAATGAACTTGATGAATTTCGGCTCCAAGCGTACGAGAACAACAAAATGTACAAGGAAAAAGTGAAAAGGTGGCATGACAGGAAGCTATATCCTAAGTCATTTATGCCGGGGCAGCAAGTTCTTTTATTCAACTCTCGTCTCCGACTTTTTCCTGGAAAGTTGAAATCAAGGTGGTCTGGACCTTTTATTGTCAAAACTGTGTTTCCACATGGAGCGGTGGAGATTTTTGAGAATGATCTGGGCCAAGCATTCAAGGTTAATGGTCAGCGTTTGAAGCATTACTATGGGGACACGGCAAACCGGGAAGTGGTTAGTGCCGTTTTATTGTCAACTTGAGCAAGGTACACTACGTCAAGCTAATGACGTAAAAGAAGCGCTTCTTGGGAGGCAACCCGAGATTTGTTGTTATAGGAACCCTTAAAGGTCAGTAACCTATCCAAAAACACAAAAAAATCAGAAAAAAGGCAAAAAAAATATTTTTCCAGAGACCACCTGGGCGCCCGCTCAGCCTTGCTGGGCGGCCGCTCAGGATGTTGGGCGCCCGTTCAGCTCAGCTGGGCGGCCGCTCAGGACCTGTCTGCCTGAAAAAAAATTAAGCCTAATAAAAATCCAAAAAAATCAGAAAACACCAAAAATAAAAACACAACCCACTACCCACGAATCCTTTTCCTATAAACCCATGTTTGTAACCCTCAACCCCACTCCTAATCAAATTTTAACTCTAATCTCTACCCTATATATACATACAACTATTCCATATACTCCCCCATACACTTTCAACCTTAAAACTCTCTCCCATATTCAAAAACACAAATATTAAATACTTTTTCTCAGTTTCAATGGCACCCAAGAGATCCAGGACTATTGATAGCAGCAGCACTGTTCCTAGTGCTGATTCTTTGAGGGGTACTGCTGCGAGACCTCGTTTGTTTGATAGGGCTGCTGAGGAGGAGTATACTAGGCTTCTGGGAAAGCCGATTTTGAAGGAGAGGGGATTCCTACCATCGGGGAGGGATGGTTAGTTGTTGCCGATGATTGCTGAAAAGGGTTGGATTTCTTTTTGTGAGTCGACGGAGGCGGTTCCGATGAGCGTGGTTCGCGAGTTCTATGCGAACGCAAAGGCTGAAAAGAATAGGTTTTCTGTTGTGTGTGGGCTAACGGTGGATTATCATCCCGAGGCGATTCTCCGTGTGATTGGGCAACGACAACGGAAGCCCACAGAGGAGAATTGGAATGAGAAGCCCTCCGAGGAGTTTAATTTGGATTTGATTTGTGCTACTCTCTGTCAACCGGGCACGGTTTGGAAGTTCAAGACTGGGACTAATGGGTATCATTCTTTTCCGGCGATTGCGATGAACAGGTATGCCCGTGTATGGAATGCCTTTATTTGTGCTAATATTCTGCCTACTTCACATGCACATGAGGTTACAGTTGAGAGAGCAAGGTTGTTATGGGGTATTTTGAATGAGGAGTATTATGTGGACCTTGGTGAGTTCATCTACCAAGGAATTCTGAAGTTTTTGAGGGGAGCGAAGCACATGAACATCCCTTATGCATCTACTGTCACGAAGCTATGCCGAGCAGTGGGAGTTCATTGGCCTTCTCACGAGCAGTTGCAGATGCCGGCCACTTTTATTGATTCAGGGACTCTGAATGCGATACAGGAGTGGACGGGTGGAGAGCCCGAGGAGCATGGGCTGGGTTATCGTCTTCCAGGAGGACGTCCAGCAGCTGGTGCTACCATGGCTAGGCCGGGGCATGATGAGGCAGGCTCTTCTAGAGCTCAGGAGGGTGCTGGGATGGCTGATGCCCAGTACAGGAGGTTGTCGAGGAGGATGGATGCTATGTACGAGACGCAGAGTAGGTTTGCTCAGGAGCTCACCCTTGCACTTGGGACTGCTTTTAGAGGCCTTGGAGCTGACATCCAGTGGCCTATTTTTGCTGAGGACTCTGCTTATCCGCCTCCTGATACTCCACCCTTTGAGGTTGATGATGATGATTTCTCTGAGTAGGTATACCCTGAGTTCCTTTCTACTACCTTAATTGGGGACAGTGAAGATTTTAAGTTTGGGGGTAGTAGTTAAGGAATATTTTTGTGTGTGTGTCATATAGTTGCATATTCATGATAGTTTAGTTCATATAATTGCATATTTTTGCCATATAGTTTTTTTTTTTATTTTATAGCTTTATTTATCATGTCATTTAGCTCATGCATTTACCATGATCCCTTTTGCGTTGCTTTACCAATTGATTTGTGATATTGATGCGAGTGTAGTAATAGCGTTAGAGTGATGTTGAGTCTTGTAGGTTGACATGCATGCTAGAAACACTTGTAATTTCACTAAGTCTTAGAGTATGCTTAAGGACTAGATTATTGTCATGGTTTGATGGTTTTTGAGGTTAATCTATTGATTATGCTTAGAATTTATAATAGGTTTTAATGATAAAAGGCATGAAAAGAAAACATTGGAGTAAAAATTGGAAATCATTGCTAATTGTGGGTAGGCGTCAAATGGCTAGTAGCCGGCTCGTATTTTTATGCGAATAGTCTAGGGTTGAGCAAGATGGAGCGAAACGCACTTGCTCAGAAATAGATTAAAGGAAAAAAATAGAAAATAAAAAGAAAATAAAAAGAAAATAAAAAATGTAAATAGTTAATGCATAATTGATCAAGAGTGGGCTCTTTGGTATTCGAGTTATTAAGTTCTTAGGTGACTTTGTGCCTAGTGACCTAAGGCTTTTATAGTTTGGGATCCGCTAACCTAACGCTCGCTAAATGGATGCCATTATATAGGTCTTTTGTGGACCTCACTCATTGCACGGTCAAATAAGCATTTGTTGTTGTGTTGAATTAAAAGCATGATTCCATAATAAGCTCCAATAATCTTGAAGTGTTGTAAGTCATTTTGTGCCTAAGCTTCATTCTTTGTATAATCATGTGATTACCTTGAGGATAGTCGAGTTATGATAATTGATCTAGTTTCGAAGCATATCTGTTAAGCATCAGCACACACCACGTTTCTGGTTGTATGTTAGTTTGCATGATTTGATTGATCTTTATTCGCCTAATTGCATTTGTTGAGATGTCATAAGTTGGTTGGTTTGGTCGTAGTGAGGGGGATCGCTGCATTTCATATAGATTGCATTCATGCATGTTTTTGTTTTGTTTTTGAGTCTGTGACGCTTGAGGAAAAGCATCGATTTAAGTTTGGGGGTGTGATAAGTGGCATTTTATACCACTTAGAACATCTTATAATGGCTTGAATTGATGTCTTGAAATCAAGTATTTTGTGTATTTGATGCGTTTTTCTAGTGTTTGTGCATTTCAGGGTGTTCCTTGTGTTTGTGGGGAGATTTCATCAACAATAAGTCTTAGTATGTGCTTGGCATTGCAAGTGGGAAGTTAGGAGCAGAACGCAGCAGAGAACGAGAGCAAAATAATTAATTTTCCAGAAAGGTGCCGAACGCCCGCTCATCCAGGCTGAGCGGCCGCTCAGGAAGCTGGGCGCCCGGTCAGGAGTGTTGGGCGGCCGCTCAGGGGCACGAATTAAAAATCTGATTTTTAGAGTTCTTGTTCTGCTGGACTTCTGACTTCTTAGATGGCTGGGTTTTGTGGGGCTTCTATATAAGTAGTTTTCAGAGACATTTCACGTGTGTTGAATCGTGGTATTAATCGAGGAGCAAGGAGATAAGGAAGAAGACCGTTTTAGCACATCGCAACGAAGAAGAGGAAGCATAGTTTTCTTGTGATTCTTTTATTCGTTGTATCAGTGGATGCTAGTTTTCTTTACTTTGAACCTGTTTACTCTTGTGACGTACTCTGGTTTAATATAAGTAGTTTTATTAATTATTCTCATGTGTTATTATCATGTTTTTATATGAACCCATGGTGACGATAAGTTCAATCATGGGTTAATCGTGATCATGGGGACGTAACGGATTTGTTATGGAATTCTTTAGTTAGTTGTTTAATACCTTAGTGTGTGATAATTATATGATATCTAGTATTGGTTGTGCTTATTCGTCATATGTGCGTCGCGAACATATAAGATAGGGTGTTAATCTCTTGTGAAGCGACGATGGATCTTGAGATTTAGAACTTTCCATGCTAGCATAGGTTCATGTATGTGTATGCATGATTAGTGGGTAACTCTAACCGTTTTACTTGCCCTGTGTAATCATAAGGAACAACTTGTGCTTAAATCGTTATGTTGTCAAATTCTGTAGACATATAGGGTCTCAACATGATTGATGCCTATTTAACTTCTATCTTAATTGTGGATACTTGGTAGAATGGTATTAGTACAACGAAAGTTGGCTTTTATCAGTTTAGTGTTGTTCGATTAATATCATCACCGTTACATGCTAAGGGTAATAACAATAACTATTGAAGGAAGTAGTAATGAAGTTATGATCTCATGTGTGTTTAATATTGTTAATTCAAGTGTATGTTAAGTGTTTAATTCTCGTAGTTAATTCTAGTTAATAATTAGTTAATCAATTCTATTATGTGTTATTGTCTTAACATTGAGAAGTAATCATACATTGATGAGTAAGTGTTAATTGAGCATAATTAGTCCGAGTCTCTGTGGGAACGAACTAGAAAGTATTCTATATTACTTGCGAACGCGTATACTTGCGTATATTATTAGCGCGTGTTTTCCGCCCTAACAGGCGCCGCCAGGTCGTCGGAGAAAACGACAAATTACAAGTTGGCCCCCGACTTTTTGCATAACTTTCATATTTAATATTGTCGTTTTAAAATTTTGCATGAACCATATTATTATTTTAATTACTTTCAAAAATAATATTCTGTTAATTTAAAAAAAATCAGAAAATGTTTATTAATTTATTTTAAATTCAGAAAATAGTAATTTAATTATTTTTAATTATTTATTTACTTAAAAATAAATCTGATTTATTTTGTTGATTAATTTTGATTAGTTTTTAATTAATTTAATTAATCAATTAATTGAATATTAATTGATTAATTAATTTAATTAACTATTAATTAATTTTAATTGATTTAATAATTAGATTTAATTATTTAAAATTGATTTAAAAATCCCGAAAAATAGTTTCGAGTTTTAAAATATTATTTAAAATTATTTTCAAAGCTCGATAATTAGTATTAAATCATTTTAAAGTCTGATTCGGGTATTCAAATCCTGTTATTTAATTTTAAAATGATTCGGAGTTTCGTTTAAATTCCGAAAAATGTTCAAAAATTCGTATTAAATATCTGGAAAATCATTTTTAACCCCGAATCTTCTTTGAATAATTATTTTAATTGAATACCTTACGTGCTACGTGTTATATGTGATCCGATTGATGCGTAATATGATTGTACGTGTATTGTTTGACTGTTTTATTCATAATTTTCAATCTGTACGTCGAATTTGGGTGAAACGAAGGGTAGTTAGAAGCTTATTACGAATAGAATGTGATAAGAAGTAGTATTGATAAGTATGTGATGTTTAACAGAGGAAGCGAGATGTAGAAAAGGAAAGCAGGTAGTCAGTGAGTGGGAACCACTTGACAAGTGCTAGTAAAGTGAAAGCGAATTGATAAGGCAAGTGTTTTTATTCTTCTTGATTATATTGCAAGTATTTCGAACCCCCTTCATTATGTTGCAATTATTCCAAACAATTCTTATTCTATATTGCAAGTACTTTGAAGTACTTAATCCAAAACCCTGATTCTTATTGATCTTGAGCCATAAGCCTGATTCTTCATAAACCATTGATTGCTGAATTCTAAAATAAGAACCATACCTATACGATACTACTACATAAATACATATATACCACACTGATTCTTGATACTGAATTGCTTGATATACCAACCCTTTTGCTTTGTTTAACAGAAGACCAATCCTTGTAACCCCTGAACCCTTGGTCTTCTACTTTCTGATTCTTTCTTTGATTGAAAGTCAATTCTTAAGATTCCATTGTTATATCTTCTTGGAATTATGAATCACCCTATGCTTCGAGATAAATGTTGTTTATGATTCAGTTCATTGATTTACATTGTTAATCATATTGTTAATCTAGAATAGGATTGATTTTAAATATGGACCAGATTCATGGTCGGACCAGATTCGTGGTCATAATAGGTCATTGTGTGCCTTGGCTCCAGTACATAGAGCAAAGTTGGGAGCCTTGCTCGGGGTTAGTACGTGACTGATCAGCAGCCTAATCTTGGTTTTTAAAATGGAAATGAATATCCAATTCTAATCATTGCTTATTAGTATACTTTATTCCTTATATCATTTCAATTGATCATTGTTAATCTCAGTTACTGTCATTGTGACTTGCTGAACTAGTTAGCTCACTCTTGCAAATCTGTTTATATTCTTTTCCAGTAAAAAAGGAAACTGGTGGTAGCGAGGATCCCCAAACAAGTGTGCGAGCTAAGTATCCAGGTTGAAATGGAATAGACTAGCAGATGATGTTTGGCTTGGTTGTGTTAATAGTTTGTAATAAAGTTTAAACTTCAGTTGTAAGATAAATAAACTGGGATTTGGTATGTTTTTGTAATAAGTAAGATTGTGGCTTGTGGACATACTTTAAACTGCGTCGATCCATAAATTATGGTAAGTAGGGTCATTTTATATATATTATTATATTCATAACATGTTTAAATATGGTGTGTGTGTGTGTTGTGGGCCCCAAACTCCTGACCCGGGTTTGGAGGGCATTACATAAGGGGTTGTAAATAAGGTTCTAATTATATGTATAAATTATATTTAGTAGATAAGCATAATGTTTTGGAGAATCGTAGAAGAAGTTATTAGGTGATGGTTTTCACGGACAGATATATTGATTGTCCTTGTAAAAATTTTGAACACTCCGGGATTCTTTGCAAACATATCCTCCACTATATTGACAAGAAACAAAAAAACTATAATATCAATAAATTTTATCAAATTGAGATGGAGAACGCAGATTATAGACTGTTCTATTTCTGTAATCTGCGGAAACCTGTAAACTAGAAAAAACTGTCATGACATGTTCAAATTTACTACAAAAGTTATTTAACAATCTAACTTTCAAACCAAATTAAAATAAAATAAAAACTAACATTCTAAGTCTATCAAATTGAACGTTGAAACCAAATCAAAATTACGAAAAACAAAATTCAAATAAAGAACAGAAATATGACAAGTCCATCAAATATAAGTTCAATGACTAATAGTAGCAAATACAAGTCCAATCAAAAACCTAAATTTCTTTCCTGTAATACCAAATCTGAAATGTGACTTGCACGCTCCTACGCAACTCCCATGCAATGCCCGAAAGGTGTCTAGATATTCATATGTATTCCAATGAGCCTTGGGAATTGATATCCCATTCATAATGGCATCTACATATTTACATACAAAGACACCACAGTCAACATATGTTTCTTGCTTCGTTCGTTGCTTAAGGATATGGAACTTCATATATTTCTTCATTAATCTTCGTGGGTCCAAGAATTATAACATACACGGGAGCACATTTCCCTACAATTAGGCACAAATAGTTAATCAATTTAAATATGAAAATATTAAGCATTCATCCCATCAATTTCAATAGTTAATCAATTTAAGGGCTAAAATGTAAGACATTTTTTATTAATCCTAAATATGAAATTATTAAGCAATTTATCTCTTAACTTTCAATATTTAATCAAGTTAAGAGCTAAAATGCAAGTAAATATTTTATCAGTCCTAGATATGGAATTATTAAGTAGTTCATCCCTTTATTTTCAATATTTAATCTATTTAAAGGATAAAATGCAAGAAATAATTTTATTTGTGACGCCCCCAAATCCGCCACCTTGTGAATCTAAGTCGTCAAAGCACCATTTGTTAAACTCGTATTATTACAACACTTATATTCATAATGCACTTCCACAGTAGACTACCACTCCACAGATCTCAGAATTAATTGATTTATTTAATAAATTATGGACTGAAACCCCTCAAGCGATGAGATTTCTTGGTAAAATGGGGTGGTATGAAAAAACTTGGTTTTACAAATCAAGATGTTTGTAATGTCATTCATGATATAACACAACAAGTGTTTGATTCAGAGGTGCAGATAGTGGGATGGCCTTGCTACGATAATTGCACGAAATAAGTTTTGGAAATTTTTTCTATCGAGTTGATTTGGATAAAGAAGATAGAGTTAGAGATTCGGTTTGGTTGATGATCGATCATTAAACGCGTACTCGAATTTTAGAAATGTTATTTCATTTGACTCAATATATAGGACCAATAGGTATTGTGGGCCTTTTATGAAGGGGCAATCACCACTACCAAAATATCTTGTTTGCTTTTACCCTCTTGAGGGATGAGAAAAGAGACTTCCTATAAATGAGTTTTGAAGACATGGCTGGAAGTTGTTGGGAACAAACCCTCTAACAATCATTATGGATCAAAATATAGCATTGGGAGATTCTATTGCAAGATTTTTCCATATACCAAACATATATTATGTTCGTGGAACATAAGTAGTAAGTTTTCCTAGAAATTTTCATCTTTTTACACACAATATCCGAATTTTAAACAGATTTCAATGATTATTTATACTAGTTGTTGTCACCCGCAAAAATCGTTCATAAGTGGGAAGTTTTGGTTGAGAAGTATGGAATTGAGGGTGAGGTTTTACTAAATGATGTGTATGCTATAAAGGATCAATGTATTCACGCTTACATAAAACAACATTTCTTTGCCAGTATGACCACTACCTCACGAAATGAATCCATGAATTCAGTTTTGACGAGTATGTGAAACCTTCAACCGGGTTGATATAATTCATTAAAATTTCACAAAGAGCTTTGGAAACACAATGCCTTAACGAGGGTAAAGTCAACTATGAGACCAAACACAAGAAAAGGAGATTGTTATTATATTTCGGGTTAGAAATTCATGCTTTGTCTATTTAAACAAAAAAAAATATTTCGGCAATTTCAATAGTAGCTTGGAAAAAGCATATTTTTGTGGTAAGCGGTTGTAAATAAGGTTCTAATTACATGTGTAAGTTGTATTTAGTAGAGTAGCATAATGTTCCGGAGAATCGTAGAAGAAGTTATTAGGTGGTGATTTTCCTGAACCATCCTCCTTCTTCTTTATTCTTCTTTCATCACCCTTCTTCTCATCATTTCCCATCTTCTTGGAATCTCTTTTCTTGTCTCCTTCTTTGCTGCCAGTTGCCTTAGAGGATTGACTTGGATTTGAGCCAGAAGTTTTTTGATCATCTTACTTTCGCTCATCATCATCCAAGTTATCCTTATTGATTTAATTTTTGGGCAAATTGGTTTCAGCATCTTTCAAGTATCTCCCCAACAGCTTGATCATGTCTTCATCGTCAACAGTCTTGTACTGCTTTGTCTTCAAGTCTGTCTCCAAAGTCATAATTAGCTTTTTGTTTGCCATGACACATTGCTTAGGAATTTGGAAGTGTTTACAATGTTTGGTGGTTGGACAGATGTATACCACTCCCTTGCATGGCTGTAAATATGCTTCTGGAAAACCAGCTACTTGAGCCTTCTTCAATTCAGTTAGAAAAAGAGTGTCTTCTTGTATCACTCTATTGACTTTATTTATCAGAATGTCCAACTCATATGCCCTTCTTGTTATGAAATAGTTAAGGGACACCTGTCTACCCTAGAGTCATTAATGTTGACCACAATCCTTTTTTCCTGAAAGTTATCCCTTGTCACCAAGATCACCCTTATGAAATTTATTGTCTTGTCCAATGGCTTTTTGTATGTGAAGAAGTTGTTGTTTAGAGAAGTCTAGAGAGCCTTTAGCAATTCACCAAATTCCCTACTTAGACTAGGTCCCTCAGCTACTTTTCTAAGCCTCTCTATTTCAACATCAACTTATGTGGATTTGCCTTTTTGAACAGTTTGAACAGCTTGGGCAGATTGTTAGGACGAAAACATATGCTAAAATTACATGCAAGTATATGTGTTCGCAAGTAATATAGAATTCTTTCTAGTTTGTTCCCGCAGAGACTGATTTAGGTTAAGTTCAATCTATGCACTTATGCAACAATGATATGACTATTGTTCAATGCTAAGACAAATAACAAATTGGTTTTGATTAATTAAGAGATTATACTAAATAACATTAACTAAGAGAATTGAGGTTAAATTACTTATATGAGACAAAGATGGGATTCTAACTTCATTACTACTTCATTCAAAGTCATTGTTCTTAATCTTAGCATACAATGGTGATGACAACTAATAAGAAAACACGAAACTAGTAAACGCCAACTTTCATTGTATGAATACCTTACTACCAGACATCCACAAAAGAGATAGAAGCTGAATAGACACCAATTATATTGAGACCCTATATATCTATAGAATTTGATAACATAAAGGTTTAATACGCAAGTTATCTATCGTGATTACACATGGCAAGTAAGATGGTTAAAATTACCTACGAATGATGCATAATAAATACATGAACCTATGCTAGCATGGCAAGTTCTAAACCTCTATATTCACTTTCGCTTCAATAGAGATTAAAACGTTGTCTTGTATTTAACTACGCACAAAAGACGAATAAGCATAACCAATACTAGGATATCAATCAATCACCACACACCAAGATATTGAAACAAATTAACTATAGAATACCATAAGTAAATCCGTTAGAACCCCACGACAATGATTAGTTCATAACAGAACTCATCGTCACTATGGGTTCCAATGAAAACATGATATAAAACAAGATAAGAGTACTAGGGTTCAAAGAAAAATCGAAAACAAGCATCCAAGTATCAAATATAATGAAGAATACAAAAGTCTTCTTCTCCGTAGCCGTCTCGTGCTCTCTAGGTCTTCTTATTGCTCTCCCCTCGCTCCTTGTTGTTAAAAACATCTTTTTATTGATATATGTATAGGCTCCAGGATGACCAGGAATATCAAAAACTTCAATTTCGACTAAAATCAGGATTCTGGTGCAGTAACAGGGCGCGGGCACGCTACTTTTGGGCGCGGCCGCGCTGGAATAGTGATTTCTGGAGCGCGGGGCCGCTGGTTCTGGCGCGGCCGCGCGGGCCTTCTGGAAATTATCTGACAATTCTTCTTTTGGTCGTATCTTGAGTTCTGCTCGTCAGAATTTAGCGATTCAACTGCCCACGCAAAGCTCACGAGATTTTCTACAACTTGAGAATGGCCTAGGCTTCCAATTCTAATCTATTTTCAGCATATTTCTTTAAAAAGCTTCTTTCTTCCTCCAACTACTACTTGCAATGCAATGACACAAAAACACATTAAAAATACCAATAACTTGAGTCCAAACACCAACTTAAGCCTGTAATGAAGTATTCCAACTAGATATAAAATCCACTCATCACACCCCCAAACATGAATCGATGCTTGTCCTCAAGCATAAACAGACTCTAAACTACAAATCAACCATAATGCATGAATGCAATTACGTGAATATAACTAAATGATATTGCAATCGATCCCCTCAAAATAACCATAACCACATGAATAACAATGTGTCTAAGAATGCAATGACTCAAAATAGAGTTCGAATAAATCCCATAAACCAACTCACAAACCAGAAACGTGCGTGTGTGGAATGCTCAACAGAAATACTCTCGATACTAGATCAATAATGTAACATCCGGGAAATATCGTATAATTAGTTGTGTCAATATATGATTATTATGTGAATATTATATAAATTTTTGGTGAATTATCTGATGATTGATAATAATATTTGGATGTTTTTATATAATAAAATGTGAGTATGTTAATTTTAATATGTCCGGAATAAAATATAGATAATTAAGGTATTTTTCTGGTAAATTATGGAGTGTTATATGATTTTATAATGATTTATGAATTTATTAATTATTTTCTGAATAATTACAAAATTATTTTATAAAGCCGGAAATCATCAGACTTCAACCGTTTTTACATTTATACAACCCGAAACTCCTCGGAAAACTCCTTCCTAACCTAATCTGGTAATTTCGGATATTTTCCGTGTTTTGACTTTTTCGATCCTGATTACGGTTTGACCCGTGCGCGACCCGGCGTAAGATTTTCGATACGATAACCATTTCGATAAATCAACAACACCCGTATTCTCGAGAGACGGGATATTGTTACATTATTTTCATATATGGTGACTTATGAAAAGCTCGGCTTTGATAATTATCAAATTCTGGTATTAAATTGTATCATTTTTAAAGTTACTTAGCGGCTAAAAAATCTATTTTTGGATCATTTTGTAGTTACTTAGCGGCTAAGCAACTAATTTATCGATCCAAAACGATCCAGAACGAACCAATATTCAGTAAATATAAATAGCCTATTTCTTATTTCATTTATTTCGTTTATTCATTTACAACCAGTTAAAATACCGTAAATACAGAGAAAAACCCTAGAAACCGATACGTTCTTGAGAATCAAACGCACGAACGAGGACGTTACCGAACTCCGATTCAAGCGTGCAACATATCAAAATGAAGCTCTCGAAAAAATCTACCTTAATCCACCATCTATTTTTGCCCAGAAATCAAGGTATTTTTCTGATTTAATTATTCAAATTCAAATTACTTATGAATTAAAATAGGAATTTTTGTTCTTGATGTTGTTTGTATGATTTGATGCCATAATTATGTAGATAATTTTGTCCTGGTCATTTTGATATATTATATGTTGAATTTGGAGTTCAATAACATATAGAAAAGTGAGTTTGATTTTCGAAATAATAAAATTAGGGTTTATAGGTTTGAATGTTTTTAATTGATTTTTAGGCGTTTTTTATTCAAGGGTTATTAGTGTAAATTGATTACATCAGCTTATAGATCGTGAAATGAAAAATCTTTTGGTACCGGTTTGAAGGCCAAACGATTACGGGATCGACCTCGCCGGAAAATGGCAGGAAGGTCACCGGAAAAGTTTAAGCCGTTTTTCCGGCTTGTTCAGGATATGTTTGTAAGATGTGTTTCTATGATCGTGATCCTGTGAACGTCAGGATCATTTGCCATCAATTTGAGGTCGTTTTGGGTAGTTATTCAGTGGCCGAAAAAGCTCGGGGTTGCCGTTAATGGAGACCGCCGGCGAGAAAGCGGGGAAGACGACAATTATGCTGTTTCGTCCCCATAGTTTGCAAGGATTTGTATTTCGGTCCATGGGATTTTCAAAAATCACAAAAATAGGATTTATGTTTTAAAAATCTATAAAAACAGGATCTCGGTTTTAACTATTTTCAAAAATTGTATTTCTTTTTATTATAATTTCAGAAAATAGTTTTTAATTATTTAAAATTCCAAAATTCATTATTTTAATTCTGAAAATTATTTTTAAATTCAAAAATAAATCTAAATTACTTAATTAATTAATTTTAGTTGATAATTAATTATTTAATAAGTAAATTAATTTAAACATTAATTGATTAATTGATTTAATTAGTTATTAATTAATTTTAATTGATTATTTAATTAGATTTAATTATTTCTTTTGAGTTAAAAATTCCAAAAAATAGTTTCGAGCTTTAAAATATTATTCTAAATTATTTTCAAGGCTTGATAATTATTTTAAAATTATTTTAAAAGTCATATTCGAGTATTTGAACCCTATTATTTAATTATTAAATGATTCAAAGACTGTTTTAATTCCGAAAAATGTTCAAAAATGCATAATAAATCAACCGTTCGTCCGATTAATACGAAACGAATGCCTCTAGACTTAGAAAAATATATTGCTTTTATTAAAAATATTTTCGGGACCTAAATTCCTTTGTATCTAAAGGACGTTTATTTTAAGGATCATTCTGAGTCAATAATCGTTCGATAAAATATTCTTTTTGACCTGATTTCAATTCTAAACGTATTAAGACATATCTTTTGTCGATTCAACTTATGTGCTACATGAATTACATGATTATGTGTTATATGATTACATGCCCTATGTATACATGATTTGTGGATAATGAGTCAGCGTGTCTTTTAAACATTATCTGATTGAGTTGTGATCTTTATCTGTTATTATCGGGCGGGTAGATAATAAGAATAAACGTATAGAATAGATAATTATATATTATCAGTTCATTGAATAGTATTATTTATGATAGATAGACATAGTATGAGGCATTCAAAGCCAGACAGAGATTATAAAAGTAAAGCTTGATTAATAGTAAGGAGACGAGTGAATTCGGAATCGAGATAAACTTGAAATAGCGACTGTTTAGAAAGGTCAAGTGGCATGTCAATGGAAATATAGACACATCAGGACTGAGTGATATTTCAAATAGTTAAAGAGTAGAGGGTCACCAATTGAGGCAAGTATTCCCGAACTTTCATTTAAATACTGCAAGTATTCCTAACCTTTCTCCTAAAATACTGCAAATATTTATTCGCTTATATTCTAAGTTCAGCATAGTTAACTGTTTTATATTTCGCTGCAATTACTCTTATTATTCCAGTTCTTTTCATTATTGTTCCTATAATTCGATTGCTCTCTTGAGCAAAATACCCATTCTTTCGGGTTATTTGCGAACCCTGAGTTGGGATGTTTTGAATTCAAAATGATTTGATATCAAAATACTCTACAGGCTGGACGGTTATTATGAGGACCAGTGATGAGCTGGATCCTATGGGTCAGGGATGGACCGGACCCTTTAGGCCATAGTTTCCTGGGTACCCCATATGTTGGTTGGGTCTATGCAGTTGGGTATAGATCCGCACTATCTCCTGACTGATCAGCAGGTTATAGTGCATATGTTGGTTTCTAGTGTCCAGTCTAATTTATTGTTGATCGCCATTAACGGTATTCCTTCCCGAATAATTCATAATTACAAATTTCAAAAGGATGAAATATTGAAACGATTACTGTACTTTTTCGGAAAAATGCTATTTATGATTAAAGGCCAATGAGGGCTGATGTTTTGTTCACTTAACTATTTAAATATGTAAAGACGTTTTTAAATCATTCAACAATCGTTTACAGGAGTTTTCTGATCTGATACCTGGAAACCATTTATGATACTTGCTGGGCATTTTTGGCTCACTCTTGCTTTGTGAACTCTAATTTCTTTCAGTATTAAATGAGGGCAAAGTGAATAACTTTTAATAGACAACAAAAATGGTGAGATTCCAGCTGAAGAAATTTGGAGATGTTGGAGCGATCAATACAAGGAAATTAGTAGTGAGGTAATGAAATTATATTTAGACAATGTAAATTTTAAAAGGTTAGATTCTTGTTTCATACTATAACCTGTAAGCGATCCTGAATATGAGGGGTTATCTGTATATTTATTTTAATATACAGGTTTTTATTATTATTTAAAGTTGTGTAGTAACACCCAATCCTGACCCCGGATTTGGGGGTGGTACAGTTCGCATCAGAGCTGCAGGTTATTGGTCACTGAAATAAGAATAGGTGAGAGTAAGATAGGAATGATAGGTCATACAAGATAGGAAAGACCCTAGGCATACTCAGGTTAAGTGGAGTTGAGTGCGAATTAGGATTGGCAGATCCGATATAGAGGTTGATAAGATAGGATTGTTGAGAAAGGGTAAGGAGAATATCATAACATTATAGGTATATTGAGTCTCAGATCCTACAGTTATAAGGAATCGACAGATCGACGGAGACTGGGTATGATACCCTACTTGTCACGAGGTTTTGAAGAAAATGCGATTGATTTTGTGAGCACTGGTGTAAGGGAAGCTAAGTGAATATTAGTACGATTTAACTTAGGTATTAGAACGAGTTCCACGTCGGAGGCAACCAGTTGATGGAAGCTGATGAAGAACCAACGTTGCACGTTTCGAAGGCACCCTCGTTGCGAGAAGGTTCTTATCACTTATCGGGAGCTGCGCGAGGAATGATATCTACCTTACTAGGTACAGGTAAGACTAGCAAGAAAATGTGACCCTATCAATAGACCGAACATCGATTCGCATGCGTGGTTGCAAGCATAACATCAAGGACGACGACAAGAATATAAAAGACAATGGCAGACGTCAGCACTGGGTTCGAGTTAGAAATAAAATGATATACGACGGTAAATAAAGTTTCGGTGACTAATAAGTGCGAGCAGAATCCAAGGAAGAGAGGAAGATGTACCAAAATGGAGAGACCCTTATATGGGCATTCCTTTAATTAGATATTTCATTAGCGGGTCAAGAGGATAGCAAGTAACTTATATAGTAATGACGACCAAATAATTGATTTTCAAAATTTTAAAATGAAATTTCGGAGAAGATTTTCTTAATCAGCTTTCAGAAGATTTTTGGTATGAAATGAGTTTTACAATTTGGTTGTCGAATTACTATTTATGTTCTTGTTATTATAAACAGAAAATGACCTAAAAAGAAGAATGGAAGTAGACTTAGTATTATTAATCTGGAAGACCAAATAGACCCACTAGTGATAAGAAAGTTTAAAGTTTTCGTGAAAGATGAACATAAATTTTGTTTAATATTATTGATTGAATCAACTTGTTAAAACATTATTTACTCAATTCATGAGATAGTTAAAATTTAATGAGATGCGTAATTTGAGCGGACAGAGGATGACTGAAGGAAATGGAAGAATCTTCCAGATAATTGGGGAATAATAGTATTTCTATCGACAGAGTTGAGACGTTGCGGGGTCGACTGTTACCTTACGTGATATAAAGGAAATCGGAAGTAATAATTATAAATTTCATAGGAACGCGATTACGATCAAATCATTAAAGCATTTAATGTGGAGGCATTTCCAGACGGCATTCCGAAGTTATAACATGACCTAAACGGTGAATCTCTCATTCGAATGGTTTCTGAAGGCATACGTAAATGAAGCGTGGACGGTGACCAATGATGATCTACAATGTTATTCATTTACAAATACGATAACATATGTTCTTCTCGAGTTTTGAATATGTATGAGCTTCTTCTGTTACTAGATCATATGAGGCAAAAATGAAAGAAAAATTTCTTATATTCCTTCTGAATTGTTTCTTTCCTCAAATTATTAATTCCTGATTGAGACAAACAGTGTTGTGGTATGACGCTTTGTTGAAATGACAAAGAGTCGGGTGGGATGCCACCTAATCATGTGCTGTATGCCATATAGTATGAAAGACTGGCCATCTTGAGTACGAATATGGTTGTCTCATTCACATCTAAATCTTCAGTCATTCTTCTTCCTTCAATTGCTTACAGATTCTTCCAACTGTTTGTTGTATTATTATTCCTTATCCTTCTTTTCATTCAAAATCTTATTCACACACTCTCCTCTTGCGTAGACTCTGTTCTCTAATGATTTCAAAAGAAATGAAATAGTGTGATACGTGGAATCATACAACGAACATAGATACAACTGCAAATCGATAAATGGTGAACGTCTGCGAGCAAGGAAAAATTGATGCACCGACAAATGTGGACATGGAGGAGATATCAAGTCAGACAGTTGTTCTTACTACAGGGATCTCATTAGTATGGTAGATTACATTAACGCGATGCATTTCAAATTGGAAGATTTCGATAAGAAATGAATCGTTAGTGAACCGTAATAATTAGATCAATTACAAAATAAGGAAGTAAAGTTGTGTGCGTCAGACGGAGCAAACGAGTATTGGGATGAGGATCAAAGATCAAGGAAATTCTGAACAATGACTCAGACATTCAATTACTAAGTGAAACATCTCTTCGTCGCGGGAATATATTTGTCGTGAAGATTCAAGATGGAAGAAATCTTAAATGTAATCGAACTGCGAACGTGCTCTTCAAGAAATTGTGAAGTTCTCTAACTTGCGTAAATAAGTGATGGTGAATTCAATGCTCATACCCGGGTCAGTGATGAAAGTTTGATGCGGAACCATAAGTGGGGATGAAGCAATGGTGACTCGACGGTAAAACCTTTTAAGAAATAATGATATAACGATTAAGTTTCTACCAGATTGCGACGATAGTAATGAAAACCGTGCATGGTTATTAAAAGATAAACATATTAAGTAATGAAATTGAATGCGTATCGTCCAAGATAGATGATTGTGGTGATTTGTGGAAGGATGCGACATAATTCTTAAAAGTAACTGTACACAATTGGTAATGACAAGAAATAAGTTAAAAGAATCGCGAAATAAAAATCCTTGAAGAACAACAAGATAAATTCATTAATGACAATTCATAATATTCTAAAAAAATTGAGAAATGTATGGTTATATTAATCATTGTAACACCCCCAAATCCGGGGTCGGGGATCCGGGTTGTCACGAGTTCTATTTCCCTTAAAACATCCAATCTTAATAAATAATCAACTACTCTGAACTGTGACCCCACAATAAACACACACACCGCAAGTTATAGTCTCAGAGATGAATACCCAAAAAAAATAACACAAGTCATTTTATTCCATAATTATAAGCCATTACACCTCAAAAGGGTTTCTGAATAAATTTACATTTCTTTGCCATTATTACAATTCATAAATATACATAATCTGGTACATCAAAAGTTGAAAGCCTAGCCTATTGGTAGTTCCTACCTCAGCTACAACGATATCAACGCCTATAGGAAACTGCGGAACGTTTCCTATCCGCTCACGAATTGGGAGCTTGGTCCTGTTCATCTTGTCTATCTGATGTTGTGTGATGAAAGAAGAAAGCAAGGGTGAGCAACAAGCTCACCAAAATAATATGTATAATGATGAACAATATATGAGTATTCGCATAGTACTCATGAAAGTCTTGGTCAAGAAGAAATGAACCAAGTTTGATATCTTAATGCGATGAAGTCGCAAAATATTCAGTATATATACATATATACTTTTCAAAATCTTGGAAGTCCTCTTCCATACATAATATACACAGAGTTCAAGTTTATAACTATATAAAAATATTGTTGCAAGGTGATCTCATATATCTAACCTTGTCTCAACGTTTTTCTGAAAATCTTTGTCATGCATAAGATAATCATTTACTAGATATAAGTTTAAAAGATGAAGTTATAAGATACTCCAATATACTTATATCTTTTCCAAATACTACTTGAACTACCACCGTTCAAGTTGTAATTAGTTTCAAAAGTTCATCACATAGATGAGACTACAAGACAAGATTTGAATAGATTCAATCTTTGAACATCATTATAAATAATGAAGTTACGAGATACTTCATTAAGTCCCGATATATATATATACACCTATATATATACATTTCATACACTCCTTGAAAACCTCTGTTATGAAAATTATAAACAGAGTGGCCATATCCAATGAATTTTGGAAAGAAAAGAATTTTGGCATAAACCTGATATCTTGTTGATCAGGCAAAGATACCAATAAGTAACCTTTTCTACTAGTAGATGGACGAATTCCCCACTGGTCATCACCCTGGCCGCAATAGGACCTTATGCTGGACTGCCACTCAGCCACTTATGCATTTGATGGACTCTCACTGAGCCACTTACACTATTATGGACGCCCACTGAGCTCATGTTGCTTATGCCGACTCGATAGATGGACTTACTTCCCGAACGTTGGGTAAGTAATCAATTCATTTACCAAAACTGCAACCTTGTTGCGAATATAAAATATACCATAGAGCCGGATCCCTCAGGTTTTGAGCGAGTATTTAAATCCCCTTTAAAAGGAAGATCTTAAATATAAAAAAATGAGTTTTGGGATCCGCTCTAACTTTTAAAAATCATTTTGAAGACTCGAAAACACTTTAAAGAGTGTTTGGAGTAATGCTGATTTAATAAAATAAATCAGTCCCAATATATTTAGAAAATATCTGAATATTATTATTTAAATAATATTCCCATAAAGAATAATTGAGGTAGAAGTTGGAAAACTTATACTTGAAATAAATAGTAAATAATCAAAGATATCCTTATACGAAAGTAATATCTTTATTTGAATAATCAAAAGTAAGTTTGATTATCGAACATTATTCTTTAATAAAATAAAGAATATTATTAAATAATAAGCGGAGTCATAATACCTCGAATGAATATTATAAATAATATTCATTAAATAAAATAAAGGAGTCATACATCCTCAAATGAATATCCAATTAATAATCATTAAATAATATAAACTGAGTCATAAGCCCTCGAATGAATATTCGAAATAATATTCAATTAATACAATAAAAGGAGTCATAAGTCCTCGGATGAATATTCAAAATAATATTCAATAAAAAATAAAGGGAGTCATAAATCCTCGGATGAATATTCGAAATAATATTCAATTAATACAATAAAAGGACTCATAATTCCTCGGATGAATATTCAAAATAATATTCAATAAAAAATAAAGGGAGTCATAAATCCTCGGATGAATATTCGAAATAATATTCAATAAATAAAATAAAGTTAAAGTTATCGAATAAACCTTATTCGATTAATAGTTTTGAAAACTATAACCATATATATATAAAATATATATATTATACTCGGGAACATCGACTCCCGGTTTAGAAATATGTTCACCTTTTGATCCCCTATACTAAGGGTAAACTCAAATACCGCTTATCTCTAGCATAGGTATTATGCAACTATAAGCATTTGAACCAACAGATATATAAATCAAGAATATGAAATAGGCATGCATATGTACCATATCACATGCTATAATATATCGCAAGAATTTGCTAATAACCAATATGCATTTATCGCAAGATCATGCATATACACATATACATCACAACAAAAGTTATACGGGTAGAAAACTTGCCTGAGTGCTCCCGGATAGACTTAAGCTTAGAGTGGGTCCGATAACCTATGAACAACAACATAAGTCAGAATTAGACCCCGGTCGCTTAAGAAACTAGACTTTAACCATTTATAGTCCTAATGTTCGCTTTCGCGCTTAACGATTTACTTAAGTCGCTCGAGTACCCTTGGCTCCACCATTTTTAATAAATTAACCATTAAGGGTTTTAAGGCGATTCTTTCGTGAGTACCTTACCAACTGCCTAATCCACTTTTCATAATTGTTTCTTACCCCAATTAGTCATTTAAGGTCCTTAACCAAGGTTTCAAAGTAAGGCGAGGGGTAATGTTTTGTTCGCGAAACGTCGTTACTTAAAACGGCCGTTTCTCCTAAACCGTACATCGGAATCAAACGAACCACATATCAAAACGAAGCTCGTAACATGAACTATCTAAACATGGCAATGGTCAAAACCTAGCAGGGAGTTCTCGGGTCCTAATGTTATGAACAAAAGCAGTCTAAAGTAAATCGGACATTACGACGGCTATATTTACGCGATTTCCCAATTTTTTACCATTCCAATTCAACCACCAATCAATCCCAATCCATCCATACAACCAAAATCCATCCTCACTACATCATAACAGACCCAATCAACTCAGCATTAACAATTTATACTTATTCTTAAACTTGAATTTAAACTATACTTAAGTCCTTTAACCAAACCATAAGATTTCAACCTTCAATTCACTACCATTCCAACCCAAACTCTAAACCAACAAGCATCAAGCTACTCTTTACCATAACTATCAAAATCATCCTAATATACAAAGTAAAGCTAGGGTTTGGAGATTTTATACCTTCCTTGAAGCTTTTAATCAATGAAAGGTCCTTGGAATGCCCATGGAAGCCTTGATCTATACTTAAGCTACCTTGAACTTTCAAAAAACATCAAGAAAACCAAAGTTATTTCTTGAAGGTTACTATTCACCATCTTCTTCCTTGATTTATTGGAAAAGATTGTGAAGGAATTAGAAGCTTAAACTTATAGGACATCCATATCTATGTACAAGGAACCTTAGATAATTACCTCATGATTTAACAATGCTTGGATCTTGAATTTTGGAAATTTCTTCTTTGAAAAAGAAGAAAAGCCGAGAGCAAGCTTGGAAGAAAGAGAGATTTTTGTGTTTTTGCTTTGATTTGATTTTTGGTTGGTTGTTTTTGTTTAGATTTTGGTTAATTACCTTAATAACTTTGAACTTTGTGTGGTTATCATTCATCCACACCTCCTTCCCTCCTATGTCATGCTTACATCACCTTATTGTGTCATCATCCCTTACTTGTCATCTCCTTATTGGTTGGATGACCTCATCATCCCTAACCTCCTTGATTAACTTCCTAATTGTTTGCCTAATGACCGCTAATCTGTTATACGGTTCGCTTAACTTTCATTTTCGTTTATCGTTTGAGGGATCATACCCGGGATCTTATTACTTGGGTTTCCTTAACCTTTCTCAATACATTCTAATCCTTTTATGATCCTCTCTTATAATCCTTTTATTTAAATCCTTTTTATCCTGTTACCTTATACTCAATTCTTTCCGTATCTAGTGGATTTCCAGGAAAAATCAAAGTGTTCGGAATTGGATTCTGACGATCTTTACATACACTTATATACCATATAGAGTACTAATAAAATCTCAGAATATCAATAACAGAACCCCTACATAGTGTGGCAAGAAAAGTTTTCTTATTCAGCATAATCTGTAAAATCACTATTCATAAGGGTTTCAAAAATTTCCAAAAAGTGGGGTTATTACAGTCTCCCCTCCTTAAAAGGATTCCGTCCCGGAATCAGATAGAAAATGAATAGGGATACTCTCTTAGCATTGCACTTTCTAGCTCTCGAGTAAACTTTCCCACATTGTGGTCCTACCACCAAACTCTGCCTAGTTTGATAACCCTTCTCCTAAGCACTTGTTCCTTTTCACTCTATAACCCTTCCCGGTTGCTCCATATAGGTTACACCGGGTTGCATGTCTATGCGCTCATATGCCCCTATTTATCTGGCATCCGAATTACACTTCATTAACATTGATACGTGGAACACGTTATGAACTTGCTACAGGTTCGGGGGTAGGGCTAGCTCGTATGCTAACTTCCCAATATGTTTTAGTATATCCAAGGGTCCGACAAATTGTGGACTTAGCTTTCCTTTCTTTCCGAATCTCATCAATCCTTTCCAAGGGTTTCCAAGGGAATACCTTTAAAAACACTAGGTCCTCTACTTCCTATTCTTTGTCCTTTCGTGTCAAATCAACATACTTCTTATGTCCATCTTGGGCTACTACCATCCGTCCTCTGATTAGATCTATTATATCCTTGGTCCTTTGGACTACTGCGGGTCCGAGCATCTTGCGCTCTACAACTTCATCCTAACATAAGGGAGATCGACATTGTCTTCCCTCAAGGATCTCATAAGGCGATATCTCAATACTGACATATGATCTATTATCGTAAGAAAACTCAATCTGTGTTAAGTGATCATTCCAATTTCTTTCAAGTCTATTGCACAGACTCTCATTATAGCTTTTAGCATTAGAGCTTTTGCTTCTCAATACCCATTCTTTTCCAGTTCGTAATCACTACTACCTTCCGTTCCTAATATTATACTGGTTATACTTTTGCTCGTTAGCGTTCTATAACCTTTTAATAACCACGTCAACCTTAGTATCACGAATGTGTTTCCATTCCGAATACTACCACAACTTTACTACTCCTTTTTCAGCTGTTTCTATTTTTAAAAGCTTGATCCATCATATAGAAGTAAAAGAATTCATTGAGAGATCACTATGATCATGAACACTTGTTACATTGCATAGTTAGTACAGAAGGTGGCCAGCCTTTAGTACTTGACAAGCAATTAAACAATAGTTGGTATCCTACTCGGCTTCTATCACGCAGATAGATAGTCATTCGACAATACCTCCCCTTCTGGAAGGGTTGTTCTTCTCAGTTTATATGAAATGAAAAGAAGAGAAAAGAACGAATTGAAGAGAATTGTAAATATAAAAAAAATATACTGCCACAAAATATCTGGCTTGGAACCTACCTCTGAACTATAGAGGTTTGTCATAGGAGAACAAAACATATATGTATTTATATCAACATCAAGTATTATAGCATCGTATTTCACATGCCTAAATATTTTTGCTATTCCGTCCATCATTCTATGGACCCATGCTTTACCTCGAGCTTATACACAATCACCTTTGAAGCTCCCTCGATATCGAAAATCGAATCTGGGATTTCATTCTAGATATCATCGTTACTAGAATTCTATGCTTGCACCGCAACCTTCCTCGTATAGTAATACGACTCTCTTTTCATAAGAGGGAATAAATATTCAATAGGTAGATACTCTACTTAATTAGTCTATCAATGATAACTTATACACTACCACGACCCGATTAGTGGTACTCAATCTCAACATCCATTCCAATACAACTCTCACGGTTGTAATCAGCTCATTACTCGCAGAATCATTGCTGCATTACTATGGTCCACCACTAACCTACTGTCGTCATTCACTTTCCATGAAATCTTAACATCTAACCATACGGAGTCCATACACGTCATATAGAATACTTCTAAGGAGTTAACATAACCACCAATCATAATTCATGAAGAACACTCCAAACTCTGACGTACTTTCATGACATGAAGTAGATAAAATTGCAGAAGAGTTTCAGTCAAAGCAACGATAGCAGGTTAATACCATTCTTAATCTTATGCCTTCAGTAGAAGACTCAACTCAAAGGTTTGTTTAGTCCTTTTTGAAACATGGTCCTGGCTTATTCTCAAGATAGGACCTTCTAAGATAGATAGCCCGCTCATGGTGATTACACAAATTAAACCTTTACCAAACTACTATTAATGTTGGGTATTGCACAGTCAACAGAAGGAATGTCAATCTTTTAAACCATAATACAACCTTTACGGCTTCAACCATTATCATTGTATTCCTCTGGCACGAGCGCCTATAATTGTCCTCTTACACTTAAAGTGTCGGCCACCTCTTTGGCCTTTCTTGATAGTAAAATTTCCTTACAGTCAATGTCATTTTAACCACCTCCAAATAAATTTTCTACCTCATTTCAATCACAGCTTATGTGAAGATGTTTTCCTTAAAATCTGATGAGTAAAAAAAAATCACCATTTTTCCATAAGTTATTGCCTCAGTCTTTAGAGGTTAATCACTGTCACGACTGACTCTCAATCATACTTAGAACATCTTTTTATCTTAAATCCTAATTGCCCTGAACAATATCGACCATTACTGGTTCGATCCATACTTTCTCGTGGTTTAACACGTGCCCCACTTGGCATCATTATAATTACGTCATATTTCCTTTATCAACATTTCTATTCTTGAGAATTTTGAATATTACCTTTCTCCCTGTAAAACCTCTAAGGTTATCCTTGAATCGTTCCTCCTGTATTCCCTAGATACAGGGCATATCAAAATACCCTTCACTAATACTAGAACCATTATCTATATACTTCTGGAAAAAAATTCTCCACTGATTCTTAAAGGTTGTTATTACCTTAATCCTTTCCAATTCATACTGTCAAAACTCATTATATCCCTATTAAGGGTGAAATGCCAACCTTTATGCATTCCCCTAGGATTCATTTCAAGTTATCGAAGTTATATCCTTAATTCCACCTTTAAAAAAAATACTTGCATCCTTTCATGGATAAATCAAGTCATATATCCTTGATAGATTATCTTATTCAATCATTCCCACCTCGATAGTCTATACCAATTTCACAATAGCATCCTTATTCAAACTGAGGTCAACCCATATGGCCTCCAAAAGATAACAATGTTTACCCGCTTTCCTTTCCTAATTTGGTAATGACAACAGGGATGTTCTAGAAGATATTGGTCGTGTTCAACGTGAACTTCTTCTTAATTATTCCTCATTTACTTTTGTTGTTTATCTCAACAGTCATCTCAATATTGGGATATCTTTCATACCTGGTGTCTCCCTTTCTGGGTATCAAGCCACCAGTCTTACACTTCACATTCTTGAAGGTCACTTCCTTCATCCAATTTTCCTAATTTCTTACTTCCTTGTCTCCTTAGTCTATCCGCGTCTCATTATTTACCCTTCGAATTATCTCAAGGTTTCATTGAATTCTCCCAACTTACAGGGGATAAAATATGTGTATCTCTTATGCCTTCAACCATCAATTTAACTCATGGTGAATCACCCTCATCCTGACGATTACATACTTTTTTATTTCTTTGCTACGAGTCTTTAGGGTTTCCTCATACCCAACTTCCTTATCATTCCTCAAACTCCATTGCCTTTATATTCCTTTCCACTTCAGTTTCTTTTTATTTTCCTTTCTCTTATCATTATTTCATGAACCAACACAACATAAGCATTGATTTCAAGCATCCCGTCATTCTGGATTCGTGTCCCCAGAACGAATCTTGACAACTTTTACAACTTAGATTCATAATTCATCATACTCGTCCGCCTTTGTTCATGCTCTAAAGCTTTTACACTATCTTCATAACCTTGGGAAGTACTTTCCTGTAAACAATTGACTGAACTTAAATCAGTTTATTATATAATCTCTTGCTCCGTGCCTTCCTTGGCCTTTCACCAGCGGGTGGCCTCTCTCTTAGGAGGGTAAGTGACAAAACAGTCTTTTGTGATTCGTCAATCATTTAGAATTTCAAATGATTCCTATATTTCCTTTAGCCAGGCTCTCGCCTCGACTGGGTCAACCTGTTCCTTGGAACTCTGAGAGCTTAGCGATTTAGAGGTCATGCAAGAATTTCCTACCGCATTGTTTCCTCAAGGTGGTGGTTGGGGATAATAGTCTAAGTTCTTTTTAGACAGGTCCATGAATTGCCGTATAGGAGTACCGTCTCGGGTCTCCTTTCCTTACTCGACTTTCTGTTTCCTTAGTATGAAATGTTTCATCCTTCTCCCATACTTGGGGTTATCTTATACGTTAAAATCCTCATTTTCCACTTCATTATGTTATGGGTTCCTTCTATCTTGATGGCGTCCTCCCTGACTATCACATTCAGGGTTTGCCCTAAATCTTATTCCTCAAACTAGCTTTCATCTAAGATCTCATCTTTAAGCTCTTGAACATTTGGAACCCAAATTTTGTAGGAATACCTCATTATTCCCTTATCATCTTTCTCGGTATTAATCTTTTATCTAATTGTTATCTCTCTGCCTTCATTCATCACTTTTTTTGGCACAATATGTTCTTTTCCGATAATTCGGACTGTATTGCAATCTCAAATAGCTTTTCGGTACCGGCTCTGGTTACCTTCATATCTATTTCCATTTTCTCAAAATATCTTATCAACTTTCCCAAAGACATTATCATATTGAGTCTCTCCTTTACACTAAGGGCATTAGCCACCACATTGACTTTCCCCGAATGATAAAGAATCTCCCAATCATAATTCTTGATTAGCTCTAACCGCCTCCTCTGGCGTATGTTGAGCTCTTTCTACGTAAAAATGTACTAGAGCACTGATGGATTATGTAAATCTCGCACTTCTCTCCATACAAGTAGTGCCTCAAATCTTTAGGGCAATACTATTACCATGAGCCCAAGCTCATGGGTGGGGATATGGAATTTTATATTCCCTTAATTGTCTTGACGTGTACGCGATTACCTTACTGTGTTGCATAAGCACGCACCCTAAGCCCTTGTGCGAAGCGTCACTACACTTCACAAAATCTCTTTTTCCATCCGGCAACGCCAGCATAGGGGTCATCACCAACCTTTGCTTCAGTTCTTGAAAGCTGGTCTCGCATTTCTATGTCCATTCGAACTTCTCAGTCTTACGAGTAAGCCACGTTAAAAGGGGCTACTATCTTTACAAACTTGAACGAACCTCCGGTAGTGATCGACCAATCCTACCTCTGGTAGTCGACCTAACCATGGTCATCAATTCATCAGTGGTCCTTTATTCATTCTTGTCAGGATCCTCCATGGGATCCTCCTCAGCAACTATCCCTTCTAGGACAACATCCTCAATCGCTACATCCTCAATATGAACATCATCCGATCCCGCGTTAGGACGTTCTATCGGATCCATGATCTGATCTCCAATAAGTAATAAAACATCATCGCGTTGTTGCTCCTCAACCTAGCTTCTATCACGATATTTATAAGGGTTCCCATAAGGGTTTTAACTGTCAGTACTACGTTAGGTAGTCCGACTATGAACTTGGCAAGAGTTCTTATTATCTTAGTGAACTTATTATCTTAACGTCACATCATCTCTGAGGTTTATAACGCTTAGCTCTGATACCACTTCTGTAACACCCCCAAATCCGGGGTCGGGGATCCGGGTTGTCACGAGTTCCATTTCCCTTAAAACATCCAATCTTAATAAATAATCAACTACTCTGAACCGTGACCCCACAATAAACACACACACCGCAAGTTATAGTCTCAGAGATGAATACCCAAAAAAAATAACACAAGTCATTTTATTCCATAATTATAAGCCATTACACCTCAAAAAGGTTTCTGAATAAATTTACATTTCTTTGCCATTATTACAATTCATAAATATACATAATCTGGTACATCAAAAGTTGAAAGCCTAGCCTATTGGTAGTTCCTACCTCAGCTACAGCGACATCAACGCCTATAGGAAACTGCGGAACGTTTCCTATCCGCTCGCGAATTGGGAGCTTGGTCCTGTTCATCTTGTCTATCTGATGTTGTGTGATGAAAGAAGAAAGCAAGGGTGAGCAACAAGCCCACCAAAATAATATGTATAATGATGAACAATATATGAGCATTCGCATAGTACTCATGAAAGTCTTGGTCAAGAAGAAATGAACCAAGTTTGATATCTTAATGCGATGAAGTCGCAAAATATTCAGTATATATACATATATACTTTTCAAAATCTTGGAAGTCCTCTTCAATACATAATATACACAGAGTTCCAGTTTATAACTGTATGAAAATATCGTTGCAAGGTGATCTCATATATCTAACCTTGTCTCAACGTTTTTCAGAAAATCTGTCATGCATAAGATAATCATTTACTAGATATAAGTTTAAAAGATGAAGTTACAAGATACTCCAATATACTTATATCTTTTCCAAATACTACTTGAACTACCACCGTTCAAGTTATAATTAGTTTCAAAAGTTCATCACATAGATGAGACTACAAGACAAGATTTGAATAGATTCAATCTTTGAACATCATTATAAATAATGAAGTTACGAGATACTTCATTAAGTCCCGATATATATACACCTATATATATATATACATTTCATACACTCCTTGAAAACCTCTGTTATGAAAATTATAAACAGAGTGGCCATATCCAATGAATTTTGGAAAGAAAAGAATTTTGGCATAAACCTGATATCTTGCTGATCAGGCAAAGATACCAATAAGTAATATTTTCTACTAGTAGATGGACGAATTCCCCACTGATCATCACCCTGGCCGCAATAGGACCTTATGCTGGACTGCCACTCAGCCACTTATGCATTTGATGGACTCCCACTGAGCCACTTACACTATTATGGACGCCCACTGAGCCCATGTTGCTTATGCCGACTCGATAGATGGACTTACTTCCCGAACGTTGGGTAAGTAATCAATTCATTTACCAAAACTGCAACCTTGTTGTGAATATAAAATACACCATAGAGCCGGATCCCTCAGGTTTTGAGCGAGTATTTAAATCCCCTTTAAAAGGAAGATCTTAAATATAAAAAAATGAGTTTTGGGATCCGCTCTAACTTTTAAAAATCATTTTGAAGACTCGAAAACACTTTAAAGAGTGTTTGGAGTAATGCTGATTTAATAAAATAAATCAGTCCCAATATATTTAGAAAATATCTGAATATTATTATTTAAATAATATTCTCATAAAGAATAATTGAGGTAGAAGTTGGAAAACTTATACTTGAAATGAATAGTAAATAATCAAAGATATCCTTATACGAAAGTAATATCTTTATTTGAATAATCAAAAGTAAGTTTGATTATCGAACATTATTCTTTAATAAAATAAAGAATATTATTAAATAATAAGCAGAGTCATAATACCTCGAATGAATATTATAAATAATATTCATTAAATAAAATAAAGGAGTCATACATCCTCAAATGAATATCCAATTAATAATCATTAAATAATATAAACTGAGTCATAAGCCCTCGAATGAATATTCGAAATAATATTCAATTAATACAATAAAAGGAGTCATAAGTCCTCGGATGAATATTCAAAATAATATTCAATAAAAAATAAAGGGAGTCATAAATCCTCGGATGAATATTCGAAATAATATTCAATTAATACAATAAAAGGAGTCATAAGTCCTCGGATGAATATTCAAAATAATATTCAATAAAAAATAAAGGGGGTCATAAATCCTCGGATGAATATTCGAAATAATATTCAATAAATAAAATAAAGTTAAAGTTATTGAATAAACCTTATTCGATTAATAGTTTTGAAAACTATAACCATATATATATATATATAATATATATTATACTCGGGAACATCGACTCCCGGTTTAGAAATATGTTCACCTTTTAATCCCCTATACTAAGGGTAAACTCAAATACCGCTTAACTCTAGCATAGGTATTATGCAACTATAAGCATTTGAACCAAGAGATATATAAATCAAGAATATGAAACAGGCATGCATATATACCATATCACATGCTACAATATATCGCAAGAATTTGCTAATAACCAATATGCATTTATCGCAAGATCATGCATATACACATATACATCACAACAACAGTTATACGGGTAGAAAACTTGCCTGAGTGCTCCCGGATAGACTTAAGCTTAGAGTGGGTCCGATAACCTATGAACAACAACATAAGTTGGAATTAGACCCCGGTCGCTTAAGAAACTAGACTTTAACCATTTAGAGTCCTAATGTTCGCTTTCGCGCTTAACGATTTACATAAGTCGCTCGAGTACCCTCGGCTCCACCATTTTTAATAAATTAACCATTAAGGGTTTTAAGGCGATTCTTTTGCGAGTACCTTACCAACTGCCTAATCCACTATTCATAATTGTTTCTTACCCCAATTAGTCATTTAAGGTCCTTAACCAAGGTTTCAAAGTAAGGCGAGGGGTAATGTTTCGTTCGTGAAACGTCGTTACTTAAAACGGCCGTTTCTCCTAAACCGTACATCGGAATCAAACGAACCACATATCAAAACGAAGCTCGTAACATGAACTATCTAAACATGGCAATGGTCAAAACCTAGCAGGGAGTTCTCGGGTCCTAATGTTATGAACAAAAGCAGTCTAAAGTAAATCGGACATTACGACGACTATGTTTACGCGATTTCCCAATTTTTTACCATTCCAATTCAACCACCAATCAATCCCAATCCATCCATACAACCAAAATCCATCCTCACTACATCATAACAGCCCCAATCAACTCAACATTAACAATTTATACTTATTCTTAAACTTGAATTTAAACTATACTTAAGTCCTTTAACCAAACCATAAGATTTCAACATTCAATTCACTACCATTCCAACCCAAACTCCAAACCAACAAGCATCAAGCTACTCTTTACCATAACTATCAAAATCATCCTAATATACAAAGTAAAGCTAGGGTTTGCAGATTTTATACCTTCCTTGAAGCTTTTAATCAATGAAAGATCCTTGGAATGCCCATGGAAGCCTTGATCTATACTTAAGCTACCTTGAACTTTCAAAAAACATCAAGAAAACCAAAGTTATTTCTTGAAGGTTACTATTCACCATCTTCTTCCTTGATTTATTGGAAGAGATTGTGAAGGAATTAGAAGCTTAAACTTATAGGACATCCATATCTATGTACAAGGAACCTTAGATAATTACCTCATGATTTAACAATGCTTGGATCTTGAATTTTGGAAATTTCTTCTTTGAAAAAGAAGAAAAGCCGAGAGCAAGCTTGGAAGAAAGAGAGATTTTTGTGTTTTTGCTTTGATTTGATTTTTGGTTGGTTGTTTTTGTTTAGATTTTGGTTAATTACCTTAATAACCTTGAACTTTGTGTGGTTATCATTCATACACACCTCCTTCCCTCCTATGTCATGCTTACATCCCTTATTGTGTCATCATCCCTTACTTGTCTCTCCTTATTGGTTGGATGACCTCATCATCCCTAACCCTCCTTGATTAACTCCTAATTGTTTGCCTAATGATCGCTGATCTATTATACGGTTCGCTTAACTTTCGTTTTCGTTTATCGTTTGAGGGATCATACCCGGGATCTTATTACTTGGGTTTCCTTAACCTTCTCAATACATTCTAATCCTTTTATGATCATCTCTTATAATCCTTTTATTTAAATCCTTTTTTATCCTGTTACCTTATACTCAATTCTTTCCGTATCTAGTGGATTTCCGGGAAAAATCAAAGTGTTCGGAATTGGATTCTGACGATCTTTACATACACTTATATACCATATAGAGTACTAATAAAATCTCAGAATATCAATAACAGAACCCCTACAATAGTGTGGCATGAAAAGTTTTCTTATTCAGCATAATCTACAAAATCACTATTCATAAGGGTTTCAAAAATTTCCAAAAATTGGGGTTATTACAATCATTGTGGGTTTTAGACGCCAATCCCAATTAAAAAGATATATGTTATGCCAATTAGATGGTGATCAAAGGTGAATGGTGGGAATTGATGATTTTTGGTTGATGGAAGTGGGTGGATATGATTGTGGGATGATCTGGTTGATTGATGGTGTCGGCTTGAGAACGACTGGTAGTCAATAATATAGGGGAAATGCTGCCCAAATTTTCAGAAATTACCCTACATTTACAGAAAAAGAAGTATATTGTCGTTCTCCGTCAGTACTCCAAATGATTGCGATCTCGGTTCTTGAGAAAGTTGTTATGATCAAACCGACTTTATATAATTGGTCTTTGATTCCAGTTAGCTAATCAGCACTTGGTTTAAGTGATCAGTTAAAAAAGTTAATTGATCAACTTTAACAACTAATGGTTAGTTAAATGGAGATCGATTCCAATTAGATTGAGTCAAGCTCTAACATGATTTTCAGATCCGGAATCAAAGCAATTAGCAATTTGGAGTAAGTGATGGCATTAGCCAGAAATTGAAAGTTTAGTAAAATTAGCATGGTGTTTACCACAGCTATGTGCGAGATTTTATCTAGATAAATACACTCTTTCGATAAACAGAAGGAACAGAAAAGTAATTGGTAGATGCTAGTAAGAAGAATGTTTTTCAAGAACTGAAGGTTCAAGATAAAGCAAAGAGGTTCTATTGATAAGTGGCATTTTATACCACTTAGAACGTCTTAAAATGGCTTAAATTGGTGTCTTGAAATCAAGTATTTGTGTATTTGATTGCATTTTTTCTAGTGTTTATGCATTTCAGGGTATTAGTTGCATTTCGGAGGAGGAATCATCAAGAATAAGCCTTGGCATGTGTTCACCATTGCGAGAGGAAAAGAACGGGCAAGATTACGGCGAAGAAACGGAGCAAACCTGGATTTTTCCAGTAGGGTCCTGCGCGCCCACGCAACAATGCTGAGCGGCCGCGCAGCAGCAGCTTGGCCGCCCGCGCAGAATGCGATGAGCGGCCGCGCAGGGTCGGGGAAAAAGCTGAATTATTTTAGACTTCTACTTCTGTTTGGCTTCCAACTTCTATGTAAATCTGAGTTTTATGGGACCATTATATAAGTAGATTTGAGACGTTTTCATAGAGAATATGAAGGAGATTATGTTTTTAGATTGTGTTTTGGCGCAAGAAGCGAAGGAGAGAAGGAAGAAGTACCGATTTAGCACACTGCAATCGAAGCGGAAGCATATATTCTTGTGATTCTTGTTTCGTTGTAGCATTGGATGCTAGTTTTCTTGCTTGACTTATTTACTCTGTGTACGTACTCTGTTTTAATATAATTAGTTTAGTTATTATTTCTTGTGTTGTTTATCATGATTTCATATGAACCCATGATGGCGATAAGTTCTATTATGGGCTAATCGTGATCATGGGGTTTTGCAACGGATTTATTATGAAATTCTTTAGTTATTGTTAATACTTTAGTGTGTGATGATTGCATGATATCTAGTATTAGTTGTGCGTATTCGTCTTATGTGCGTCGCGAACTATAAGATAGGGTGTTAATCTCTTGTGAAGCGACGGTGGATCTTGAGATTTAGAACTTGCCATGCTAGCATAGTTCGTGTACGTTGTGCATGATTAGTGGGTAACTCTAACAGTTTTATTTGCCCTATGTAATCAAAAGGGATAACTTGTGCTTAAATCGTTGTGTTGTCAATTTCTGTAGACATATAGGAACCCAACATGATTGATGACTATTCAACTTCTATCTTAATTGTGGATGCTTGGTAGAAGGGTATTAGTACAATGAAAGTTGGCTTTATCAGTTTCGTGTTATTCGATTAATATCATCACTGTCACAGCTAAAGGTAAAACAATGGCTAGAGAAGGAAGTAATAATGAAGTTGTGATCTCATGAGTGTTTATTATTGATAAATTGAAGTGTTAGTAAGTGGTTAATAAGTAGTTAATTATAATTAATATTTAATCAACAATTTT